>NW_006399787.1:16011171-16013276 GCF_000299155.1 Elephantulus edwardii
ATATATTTTACAAAAATATATTTTACAATATTATATATTTCCATTCTCCTATTTTTATAAAAAAGAGCCTTGGTGGTTAACCACTCATCTCTTGTTGTTGTATGCTGTCAAGTCAGAACCAACCTATAGCTGACCCTCCAAAGGATTTTCAGAGCCAGTTAATCATGTGGGAGGAGATTGCCTCTCTCTCCTGAGAAGCAGCTGATGGATTCTAATCATGTGCCTTTAGGACTGCAGAGCAGCTTCTTACCACTAGTCCACTGGAGCTCCTACTCTCTACTAACCAAAAAGTCTCAGGCTCAGAATTGCCAGCTGTGCAGAACGATGCAGCAATCAGTTTCCATAATGACCTCAACCTTGGCAACTCTACAGAACAGGTCTACTTATTTAGGTCGCTATCAGTTTCAACTGACTTGATGGCAGAGGTTGTGGTGCTTTAGTTAACAAAACAATTTTGTTCAAACTATTCACATGTATCTTTAGCACAGAGTTTTCTTTATCACAAGTTATTCTGAGTTAGAGATTTACATGGAACACCAACACCACCATTTCAGAACACTTTCTTGAGTTACAAAACTTTTGGTATATACATAAAATGATGCTCTGGTAGCCTAGCGGTAAGAAGGTGTGCTGCACTACTTTCTTGCCCACTTGCTATTTTCCGTGTATGTAACAGAATGACTTTATTTTTTTAAAAAAACAATAAGCCATCGAAAAACAACACACACACACATACAAATGTGACCTTAATAGAGATTTAGTAACCACTACTAAGAATATATATTAATTTCCAAGTGTTACTAGAGAGTGATTTAAAAGATAATATAATGAGTTTAAACCATTAGAAATACTCATTTTGGGGACTGAATATAAGAAATGTTTTCTGAATGAAATTTAAGTATTTGACAATTTCCAGCAATAGCATCATCGTTATTGTTGTTGTGTACCATTAAGTCAGAACTGACTCACAGCTGCCCCTCTGGTGGGTTTTCAGAGGCAGTTACTTGCTCTGGAGGACACTTCCCGCAGCTATTATCCAGACCATTTTACATAGAACATTCTACCTAAGCACATTATAAATAGCAATGTAAGAGCTCAGACTTAAGGCTTAAATATAAAGTTCTTTAACTCAGTATCAAGAATTTTGGGCCCAAAACATCAAACTACTAGGATCAAGTAAAAATGAAATTAAATTTAAATGAAATGCTAATATCCATATGGATTGAAGCTCAAAATCAAGAAAAACAAAGATTCTCAAAACTGTGCCAACTGGCAGAATCACAACAGACGGAGAAGAGATTGAGATTGTTAACAGCTTTAGCTTGCTTGGTTCCACAATCAACACCCTGAGTACCAGCAGCCAGGAAATCAAAAGACAAAATTTGCATTGGGAAAATCTGTTGTCAGGGACCTCTTCAGAGTGCTGAAGAGCAATGATGTCAATCTATAGACTGAAATGTACCTGATCCAAGCGATGGTCTTCGCAATTACTTGCTACGCATCAGAGAGCTGGACAATGACTAAGGATGACAGAAGAATCACTGCCTTTGGATTGTGGCACTGGAGACAAGTATTGAACATACTATAGACTGCTAAGAGAACCAACAGGTCTGTCCCAGAGATGGTGAAATGAAGCGGTTCCTTGGAGGCAAGAGGGTTTTGTTTATTTGTTTTCCATTTTTTTAAATTGAAATTTTAATGAAAGTTTATAAAGAACTTGGGTTTCCAATCGTTCCTTGTTGCACATTGGGAGGCAAGAGTTTTGAAGCTCCATTTCACACACCTGGGCATGTTGCCAGGAAGGACAGTTCTTGGAGAAGGACATCATGCTTGGAAAGGTAGAGGGACAGTGCAAGAGAGAAAGACCCTGGATGAGGTAGATTGACTCAGTAACTGGGATAATGGGTGTGTCAGAGATGATGAAACTGGCTCAAGAGAGGGCAGGGTTCAGAGCTGTTGTAGATAGGGTTGCAATGAGTTGCAAAAGACTCGCAGGCATGAAACAGCAACAACATCCATAAGATCATTTTATCAAAAGTTTTATTTACCGGCACTGGCTGAAAATCACCTGTGACTTCATCCATAGCCACTGGTGAGAGTCAGCG
>NW_006399787.1:16014055-16032497 GCF_000299155.1 Elephantulus edwardii
GTTTTATTTAATTAAATTGCAATGAAACAATTTCTTGAGATTCTTAACCCGTGAATGGAAATACTGAGATGTGTTAAAAGAAATATATCCACTCTGTCTCATACCAGTCTCAAGAACCATCCATCATCAGATTTGAGTTAATTCAGTTTGTTTGGAACAAAATGATGGGATTGCATACTATATAAGCTCATTTTCTCCTTAAAAAGAAGTGGTCAAATACGTTAACACCACATATTAGACAGATACTTAAGGATGAAGATATACAAAGGCTACCTAATAGGAAAAAAGAAAAGGAAGCATAGCATTCTAACATCTGCCATTTCTTCGTTTCCATAAAAACAACTGTGGTAAAACTCAACACTTAAAAATCTTTTTTCATCAATTCAAAGTACATTTATGCCCACTGTCATTTAATTTATTCCAACTCATAGTGACCTTATAAGGAAAAAAGAGCCCTTCTAAGCATTTCAAGGCTGTAATCTTTACTAAAGTGGGTCTTTTTCTCCTGAGAACAGACTGGTGAGTTTGAACTACCAACCTTTTGGTTAACACCTCACAGTTTAACCACTGCACTTTTAAGGCTCTTTCTGCATGTATTTCCTTTACGCGTATTAAGTCTCAGATATGCTGTAAGAAGCAGTAATACAATTATAAACAGAGTAAGATCCTTTCTCTGCTTAAGCCTGGACTCGCTAATTTAGTGTTTACCATTCACCAGCACTATCATAATCTCTAGGGAGTTCTGGTGGCTTAGTGGTAAGGAGTTGTGCTGCCAACTCAAAGGTCCCATTTGAATTCACCAGCTTCTGCACAGGACAGGCAATCTCCTGCCATGCGATTTGGTGCCTCTAAAAAACCTGCTGGAAGGTCAGCTATGAGTCAGTTCCAACTCAACAGTACATAAAAGCAACATGATTATGGAACCATGTCAATTCTGGTTCATAATGACCCCATGTGACAGAGCAGAAATGCAGGGTTTTCTTGAGCTGTAATCTTTCATTTTCTGTGGAGCAGCTGCATGGGTTTGAACCATAAACTTTTTGGATGACAGCTGTATACATAACCACTGCACCACCAGGGCTCTTTATTTATCATATGAGAAACTAAGGCTATAAATTTATTACCTTGTATCTGGTAACTAACTAGTAGAAACAGGGTTAATATCCAGGAAGCCTGTTTCCAGAATCTAAGTTTTTAACCAATAATATAACCTCCTTCAAAGACAGTGTTTCTGAAATTTTTATTTCTCTACCAGTCCTTTTTTATACTCTCAAGAAGCAATCTGCACTCCTTTGAGGGTAGTCTCCCACTCACTGACTCTAGGGCAAGACTTCTCAGCCTTACTGTCCACATTTGGGCCTAGAAAACTCTTTGTTGTGAGAGCTGCCCTCTAAACGTGTAATGATTTGGCAGTATCCTGCCTCTACCCACCAGAAGACAATGGCATTCCACTTCCAAAGGTAGGTTAAAATCTAAAAAAAAAACCAAACCCAAACTTTCCAGTCCTAAAACATGAAGGAAAGGGGCAGCAAATGCTTCTACTGGGGCTATTCTCCTATTAGTAAGAATTATGACTCAAGCTTTTAGCTCTAACAAAATAGGGCAGATAAGCCATAAAAAGACTGGAAATAGTGTATCTCTGTTGTTGGAGTATAGCTATACGTATGACAGCAAAGGACAAAAACAAAAGCACAAGAGTTAAGACTAGGCAACTAAAAAATACTAAAGACAAGTATTTGGTATAAAGAGAGAAGGAAAAGAATTCCACATTAAACCAGTAAGTGAAAGGACATTAAACTTTCATAAAATCCATTTATAATTCGCACCACAAGACAATGCTGGCCTACCCCTCCCCACCAAAATGATGAGTGAGACAAATGATCTCACTCTAAGTATATGAGAGAACCATAACTAAATCCCTGGGAGAACATTGTGTTTTATAATGAGCTTCCACTGTATTCACATAATACACTAGGCAAGAAGGTGAGCCACCATTAAGGACATAATTAGATGGTGATGGGAATGACAGCTGTGAGAGCACTGAAAAGGATCCAGGGACACTCAGTTCATCTCAAATCAATCACAGGTAGGTTTTCAGGAGCAGTTTCACCAGAAGGCAGCATCATGCCAGATTGTGTAGAGGAGGGTAGAATGACTTAGTGCTAGTGGTGCTGAAACCAGAAGGAAGAAACGATAGTATCAATTTGCATGCCCCCCGGCCAATGATTTAACCAACAAGAGACTCTGTCTCTCCATCTGCAAAATGGGAAGGACAGCCCACAATCAGGCCGAGTTTCATTCTGAGGTCACTATGCTGACTTGAGGGCACCTAATAAAGACATTTCATAAGGCAACCAGAAAGATTAAATGAGAATCCTTTATAAGAGATGATACACAGGCACACAACAGCACAATAAATATGTCATTTAAGAACATTTAAGCAGTATAGCGACAAGACCAAGAGGAGCAAACAAAAAGATGTGATGAGACACAGATCAGAGGACCCAAGAGAAATGACAGATGAGATTCGTGAAAGAACTCAGAGGTTGAATACGGAGAGCTGCTAGTGAACGGTCAGGAGTTACTGGATAATGAACAGAATAATACTTCTGTAAAAATAGTTCAACAGGCACTGGGGAGTCATCACCCAACTTTCACTAACTTCACAATAGAGAAGAACCTTCAACAGCAAAAAGACAAGTATATGAAGTCTACATGCGACCCCCTCCCCATCTTCTTTTATACCAATTTCGGCATCAACTGGCCCTCCCGCGGCTCTTGCTACATCAGTACTGGGTTTGATAATTCACTGCAATGGCCACGTAGTACTCACAGAAAACATTCATGATTCTGAGGTTTCTTAGTTAAGTCTTCAGGTTGGAAACACTCATGATGCAATTCTTCAATCAGAACAGCCTCTTCTCAGCTGTGCTTAAGGGCAGACCAAACCTCTCTCTGACCCTCTCAGCCTCTTGGCCTGTGCTCTAGGCAAAAGTTACAAAGGTCTTCCAGTTCTGCCAGTTATGTGCCCCTCCTACTTCCCGGAGTAGGCCACCACTTTAAGATGCCTGGCTCTAGCTCCAGGAGTCAGCAGACCTAGTCAGCTCCGACTGCCCCAGCTCTTCCTTGACTTCAGCTGCTGCCTTTGGGGTTGCTGTTTCCTGGTCTCCCTCCATCTCTTGAAAGAAATGTAGGTATTGAAAGGAATCTCACAATGGTTGAGAGGGGGAAAAAAAGAATCTAACTAGGCAGTACAGGATTGTATATATTAGCAAACTATGCATTCTTTGTAGTGAGTCACAAACATTTACAAAATTCTACAGCTGAGGGGTAAGGAGCTGCACTGCTGAACTAAAGGAATGCAGTTCAAACCCATGTTTAAGACACTAGAACTCCCATTTTAAAATTAGGTCCAAATCAAAATGGCCCATATTTACAGGATTAATCATTTTATAGTTTTATATACATAAAAAGATATACATATTGGAAACTCACTGATTCCAACTCACAGAGATCCTCTCTTGGGTTTCCAAGGCTGTAAAATTTAATGAGAGAAGTCTATTCATCTTTATCCCAACGAGCCACACTAGACACACTCTGCCAGAGACATGCAGAAATACTGGGGGAGGGGGAAGTAAAATTATTATTTATAGACATAATTACATATCTGAAGACCAGTGAAAATCAATAGAAAAAAAAAAACAAAAGAAACTAATTCCATAAGGTTACTGGCTATAAAATTAATAAATTAAAATAAATAGTTCTGGATGGTATCCTGGAACAAAAAAAAATAAAATAAATTATAAGGTAAAAACTAAGAAGAAAAAAAACCTGAATAAAGTATGGACTTTAGATAATACTGACATATTCCTATTAATTTCTTGTTGTTTACTATCAATTTGGAACTAACCATAGGTGAGCTTTCAGTAGGTTTTCAGAGAGAGTAAATCGCACAGGAGGAGACTGTCCATCTTCTCTCAGAGAGCAGCTTGTGGATTTAAACTGCAAGTCTTTGAGATGGCAGCACAACTCATTACCACTTAAGCCAAGGTGCGTACCAAAATGAATTTATCCATGATTTACCCCTAAGTAAATGCTAGACCCCAGATTTATGAAGGGGAAGCAGAATAAAGCCTCAAGCAAGTTAACTGTCAATGACTATAGATTTTTTTTTTCATTTAAAAAGTAACTGTCACACACTCCCTGCCAGAAAGTTTGTTGTGACTCAGAGTTACCCTCTATCAGGTTTCAGAAGTTGTGGATCTTAACCGAAGGAAACCACCCATACTTCTCTTGGTGGAGTAGAGCTGGTAGATTTGAACCACTAGAGATGGAGCCTTTGACTGACAGTGCAGTACACTATGGACTATGCCACCAAAACTCCTTAAAAAAGTAATGATAACTCTGTCCTGGACATTGTCTATGTTGAAGACTGGTGCATGTAACAGGCTAGCAATTCTCAGACTAGAGTTAAAAGTACATATTAGTAAGTTGTTGTTGTTATGTGCCGTCAAGTCGTTTGCGACTCATAGCGACCCTATGTATAAGAGCCCTAAACCCTGCTCTATCCTGTGCCAATCGCACTGCCTCTGACACCCCCATCCCGATTACCCCAATCACTGAATCAATCCAACTCATAGAGGGTTTTCCCCTCTTGCGCTGTCCCTCCACCCTCCCAAGCATGATGCCCTCTCCAAGGACCTGTCCCTCCTTGCAATATGCTCAAAGTATGTCAGACGAAGTCCCAGAATCCTTGCCTCCAAGGAGCAGCCTGGTTTAACCCCCTCTAGGATGAATCTGTTTGTTTTCTTGGCAGTCCATGGTATATTCAATACTCTTCTCCAGCACTACAGCTCAAAGGCATCAATTCTCCTTCTGTCCTCCCTAGTCACTGTCCAACTCTCTGATGCATAACAAGTGATTGCAAAGACCATGGTCTGTATCAGACGCACCTTAGTCTCCAGAGAGACACCGTGCTCTGAGTACTTTAGAGAAGTCCCTAACAGCAGACTTTCCCATTGCAATACGTTTTTTGATTTCCTGGCTACTGGTGCCAAGAGTGTTGACCGTGGAGCTGAGCAAACTGAAGCTGTGAACAATCTCAATCTCTTCGCCATCCACCCTGATGCTGCAACCAATTGGTCCAGTGGTGAGAATCTTCGTCTTCTTGGCATTGAGCTTCAGTCCATACTGAAGGCTGCAGTTCTTGACCCTCTGCAGCAAGTGCATGAGGTCCTCCTCAGTTTCAGCAAGCAGGGTTGTATCATCTGTATAACGCAGATTGTTAATAGATCTTCCACCAATCCTGATGCCACAATTCTCCTCATAGAGCCCAGCCTCCCGGATAATCTGCTCTGCATACAGGTTGAAAATGTATGGAGACAGGACACATCCCTGGCATACACCCTTCCCAATTTTGCACCATGCAGTGTTACCCTGCTCTGTTCTGACAATTGCCTCTTGGTCCAAGTATAGGTTTCGCATTAGCACGATTAAATGTTCTGGGATTCTTATTCTTCTCAGTCAGCCACAGTTTGTTATGGTCCACACAGTCAAACGCCTTTGCATAATCAATGAAACACAGATAGACATTTTCCAGTATTCCCTGCTTTCAGCTAAGATCCATCTAACATCAGCTACAATATCCCTAGTACCACGACACCTTCTAAACCCAGCCTGGACTTCTGGCAATTCTCTGCTGATGTGCTGTTCCAGTCATTTTTGGATAATCTTCAGTAGAATCTTGCTTGCATGTGAAATCAATGATATTGTATTAGTAAGACAGGGGAAAAAATTACTACTAAACTATTTTCAAAGATGAAAATAACTTCCTTTCAAAACAAACAATCGTGCTAAGTGAACTAACTCCGTGTCAGGGAGACAAATACTGTATAAGACAATTACTGTAGAATGCGTATGAGGATCCAAGGTGCGGAGAAGAGTGAAGATGGGCGGGGGGGATGGGGAGTGTTAATCATTGGGTTGGTCCCTACAATATGATGGGTAGAGAGAAGGGTGGGTAAAGGAAATGGGAAAGATCCAGTGTGAAAAACAATGTACACAAACTTTGTAAATAAATAAGTATAAAATTTTAAAACTTATTTAAAAAGAAAAATTAAACCTTTATTCTTAACAGAAAAAAAAAAACCCAAACAATTAAAAGAGTTATTCAAGGCTATCCCTACATTTGCATTACTGTCGCTAGTGCTGTGGTAACTATTTTTCTACTGTTGTTGCTGCTTTGTTGTTAAGAGCCTGTTTATTCATAGATGACTCTTAGCGACCCTATTAATGAAAGACCTAAACATTTGTATAACTTTCATCATTTCTCCAGATTCAAAGGGTTTCCGGAGGCACACTATTTCAGAAGTGGATGACACTCCTGCTTCCAAACTTGTTTTAATTGGGGAGCTGTCCACCATGGGTAGCCACTCTCGCACATGACACATCAGTGTCACAGTGTCTAGCATCACAACAACCATGAGTTACCTCTGTACAGCAATACACAGACCAGTGCTATACCACCTAGGAGAATGTCTGACAAAAAAAACATGAAAAGCAGGTCTGAGGGCCGCAGATGAAAATCACCCACCTTTGGCTTGGTAGCATCACTTTTTATCCCCTATGCCAAAAGACCTCGTTTTAATGGTTTTTGGTCAAACATTCTTCTAGGTGGTATAGCACTGGTCTGTCCATTTGCTGTACAGAGATTAACTCGTGGTTGCTAAGATTTTGCTACTAGAGGAGGAAAATAAACAAGTAATGCCTCAAAATGGGCAGGAATGTGAGAAGTCTACAGTTTGAAAACATCCAGTACAGAATGCTAACTCTCCCTATCCTCACTCTTGGTGTTGTTAGGTGCCATCAAGTCAAGTATGTCTCACAGCTATCCTACGAATAACAAATCGAACCCTGTTCTCTCCTGTCCATCCTCATCATCTCTGACACACTTGAACCTACTGCTGCTATGTCAATCCATCTGGTTCAAGGTTTATCTGACTTTCACTGACCCTCCACTTTTCCTACTATGATGTCTCTTTGCAAGGAATAGCTTCTGCTAACAACATACCCCAAGTATGTGAGATGAAGCTTTTCCATCTTTGCCTCCAAAGAGGACTTTGGCAGTCCATGGGATAGTCAGTGCTCTTCTCCAACACCACAACTCAAAGGCATCAATTCTTCTATCATCCTTTTTTATTGTCCAGCTCTCAGATGCATAGCAGGTAACTGAAAAGATCATGGCCTGAATCAGCTGCACTTTAGTCTTCAAACTAACATCATTGCTCCTCAGTAATTTGAAGAGATCCCTGACAGCAGACTTGTCTAGGATCATATGCCTCATGATCTTCTTATTGTTGGTACCATGGGTGTTGATTGTGGATCCAACCAAGTAAAATGAAATATCAGTAATTTCAATCTTTTCTCTATCATGATGTTGTCTATCGGTGCAGTGGCAAGGATTGTTTTGTTTTCTTGATGCTGAGAGGCAATTCATACCGAAGAATGTAGTCCTTGATCTTCATTTCAAGTCCTCACTTTCAGCAAAGTTGTATCATCCACACGATGCCAGTTGTTTATGGGTCTTCCTCCTATCCTGATGCCACATTCTTCTTCATAGAGTCCAGCGTCTCAAATGATTTGCTTAGCACACAGACTGAACAGGTATGGAGAAAGGATGCAATCTGATGCACATCTTTCCAGATGTTAAACCATGCACTGTTCCCTTGCTCTCTTTGAGCAACAGCTTATGGGCTTAGGCATAG
Source organism: Elephantulus edwardii (assembly GCF_000299155.1). Classification (NCBI taxonomy): domain Eukaryota; kingdom Metazoa; phylum Chordata; class Mammalia; order Macroscelidea; family Macroscelididae; genus Elephantulus; species Elephantulus edwardii. The sequence goes on from NW_006399787.1 coordinate 16,021,819, forward strand.
TTTTCATATGAGCGTAATTATGTGCTCAGGGATTCCCACTTTTCTGTTAGCCATAGTTTATTCTGACCCACACAGTCAAATGTTTCTGCATAGTTAATAAAACACAAATAAACATTCTTCTGGTAACAATAACAACAAAAAATAAAATAAAACTTACAGTGTTCTGAAAGTGAGATGCCAATGTCTAGAGTAACAGGAAGAATTTCATGGTATGCTTTTGTGATTTTACAGTTATTTGACTTTATTTTTCTTTCCCCATGTTGTTGCCATTGCAACATTAAGTTGATTCTGGCTCCTAGTGACTCTTTAGGACAGCGGAGAATTGCCCTATGTGGTTCACAAGGCTGTACTTTATGGAAGGAGACTGCCCCACTGTATCCTACAGAGTAACTAGTGGGTTTGAACTGCTAACCTGGATGTTGGTAGCTGATTGCTTACCTGCTGAGATACAGAAGTGTCTTTTATAAGAAAAATCAAGTAGACATACAAGGGAACTATGAGTAAACATTACTGCACAGCCTAACAGGCAATAATGATGCTATAAACATGTGTCAGTAGTTGTGTAAGATTGCCAAATCTAAAACAAAGTAATGATGGAAGGGAAAACTGTGAAAGAACACCAATTATGTTAAAATTAATGATAAACTGTCTAAATTCTAGGAAGCATAGTTTGTACTATAAAAAAGCTTTGTTTATAGAAATATGGAGAATATTGAAAAACAACAAAATGACACCACAAGCAGACAAATTTAGAAGTGAAACATTCTTGAGACTTCTTACAAGTCATTAGGAAAGGCACAAAATTCATAAATTTTTAGCCGGATCCTGATTTGGAAAAACTAGATATGAAGTCTATTTTGGGAAAGAACTAAGGAAATTTCAGGAAGCAGAGCAGCAGCCGTAAAGATGGGACTGGACAGGGCAGTCAGTGTTTCGTTCTGCTGCCCACAGGCTGCTATGCAAAAAAGTCAGCTCCATAGCACCTACCAACAGATGTCAGTTATTGCTAATTATTTGCAATGTAAAAGGGTATCATCATTATGGAAGCTGTGGAGTCAGTGCAGCCTGGAGTGTTGAGAGTTAAAGGGTCAGGAGGCTTGCAACACATTTTTCACTGAGTCAGGTGTGTGTGACACCTCTTTACATATTGTTAAATGTTGTCTTTATTTTGACTCATAGTGACCCCATGCACAGGCAAAACAAATACCATTTTTACAAGGCTCACAATTATTGAACCCAGATGGAGCACTGGGACTAATGAGGATTGGTGCGTCAGAGATTGGCTCAGGACAGAGCAGGGTTCAGAGTTACTGAGAACAGGGTTGCTATGAGTCACACTTGACTCGATGGCACATACCAACAGCATGGAAAATCACGTACTATTTTTCCAACTTTCTTGTTTATTTGAATGAACCCCACTAGTGGTGTGTTTTGCAATGGCAGCTGTTGGAATCCACTGAGCATTCCGGGAGAGAAAGATCAGCAGCCTCTTGCGAAGACTTACAGCCTCGGAGCCTAGTGAAAGGCCGCTAGGAGTCACAATCAAGTCAGCAGTACATTGTCCCTTTGTAATTCAGCAGCTCTGAGTTGATACCAACTCAGTCACCCTCCAGCAAGCTTCCACCAAGGCTGTAACTCAAAATGGAAGGCAACTACCCATTTTGGGAGCCCTTGGGTCAGCCGCGAAACTTGCTATGGACCAGAAATCTGAAAATTCACTCAGGTTTATTACAGGCAGTCCTAGGGAAATGCTGAACTCTGAACAAGTAATATTTGCCATCACAACTGGACATTCTGATGGAGAAAAGTCTACAGCAATGAAGGAGTTTATTTTATTTGGATCCACAATCAGTATCCACAATAGCAAGAGTGAAAAAACCAACAGACATGCTGCATGGGACCAGTGTGCTGACACAGATCTCTTTCACACATCACTGTAAAGACCCTGTGATGGTATTTTTCAATTGCTTCATACAGATCTGAGAGTTAGCAATGAGTAAGGAAGACTGAAGAAGAACCAATCCTTTTGAACTGTGGTACTGAATATAGCATGTTCTGCTATACAAAAACACACAGATCTTTCTCAAAGGAAGAGCAACCAGGGTGTTCCTTAGAGACAAAGACGGTGAAACTTTGACAGACACACTTCAGAAATGGCCAATCCTTGAGGAAAGGTATGCTTGGAAAAGCAGAGGGTCTATGAAAGACAGGATGACCTTGGTGAGACAGAATGGCCCAGTGACAGCACAATGGGGCTGGAGCATGGTGGATGGAGACTGTGATGCTGAAACAGGCTGGGGGAGGTTTCACATTATCCTTCACAGAGTTGCTACAGTGAAGATCAACTTGACAGCATCTAACAACATTGTTACAATTTTCCCACATTTTGAAACAAATGAACTTCTACTGAATGGACAAATTCTGTATTGCAATCATTTTTTTTTTCCTTCTTCATGCACAGCTTTTAAATCATTGAGCCTTTGTGCGCTGAAGCTAAATAAAACTGCACCTGCTATAAGTAAGCTCCAAATTCCTGAAAAACGAATCTCATTCAAAACCCAAGGACTGTATGCAAGAGCATATATACTGTATAATTTTATAGCTTCTTAGCATGGGGGCTAAAAAAAGTCATTTGATAACACAGTATTTCGTTTTAGAAAATTCTTTAAATAGAGTATTTCATTACAAAAATGTTAAAGAAAAGCCTCTGTGACATTCATTTGGGTTTTATCATGGATCATCTGTAATGTCTACGATGGAAAAACAGGATACTCAATGTAAAACAGAGCTCTGGTGGCCTAGTGATAAGAAGCTGAGCTGTAATCCGAAAGTCATGTGGTTCGAATCCACAAGCTGTTCCACAGGGGAAAGATGGGCAATGTACTGCCTCTGAAAACCCACTAGAGGGTCAGCCATGAGGCAGTTCCACCTTAACAGCACACAACAACAAAACTCAATGTAACTAATAATTCATTTACTCAGCTTTACTGAACTTTGTTTTCATATCATTACTTATAACAGTTCCAAATACTTACTCAAAATTTAATCGTGATTGAGTAGGAACCAAGTCACAGCTAACATTCCAGCTGTGGGTTTTCATATTATAATACTTGACAGCACCAAAGCACATACATTCTTTTAATAAATTAGTAAGTATATTCTTTTAATAAACACTCTTTCCTCTGAACAAAGATATATTTGCCTGTTGGGAAGATTATGGAAATGCTTTTCCAGCACAAATAACACACCTCTTTTTTTTTTTCTTTTTTTTTTTTGTTATTTTTGTGTGCGTGTACCGTCAAATCAGATCTGACTGGTACAGGAGAAGATTGCCCCTCCTTCCCCGGCAGAGCATCTGGTGGATTCGAACCATGTGCCTCTGGGACTGCAGTTGCAGCACCTTGCCCCTAGGCCACCAGAGCTCCTCCAACACACCTCTTAAGAGTCCAATCATAAAGCTCAACACAGTGTCAAATGTTCTGAATGCATGAGTTACCCTCTGTATAACAACTAGTAGGAATTAAGTGCATCTTCCGTCCAGCTCCTGAGCACTCTATGACACATAAGGGATTGATCATATTCTACCTTGAAACATGGCTTTGTACTTGTATCATCTTTCATTTATAAATTAGAGAAAATATTACACAGGAAGTTAAAAGACTTGGACTCTGGTGTCCATTCTGCCATGAATTAGGTCTTTAGAAGTACATCATTTAATATAATCATTAAATGTGCAAGTCCTCAATTTTAAGAGTCTAGCATAAGTTACTGATCAATGCACAATTCAAAGATCAGAATACTATTGTTTTGTCTATCTAAAATGTTTGTAGCACAGGCATAAAGTCCATCTACTAATTTTTCTTAGAGTATACATTTAGTAAATGATGTAATTCCTCAAAGACTAAAATCCTAGAGGGCAAATAAACAGTCAGCAATAGAAATGCCAGAAAAACAGAAAAGGGGGTGAGGGATTAATGATGAAGATACTAAATGCAACAAACTATCCAGAACTGGATCCTGGAACAGAAAAACAATGATAGCTGGGGGGGGGGGGGGGGGGGAATACAAGCAAAATCTGTAATTTAGTTAGTAACATTGTACCAGTTTCAGTTTCTTAACTTTTATAGATGTACCATGGTTACATAAGACATTCATATTAGAGGAAGCTGAGTAAAAAGATATGAGAACTCTGGACTATTATCACAACTTTCTACCAAACTAAAGCTATTCCAAAACCAAAATAGGTTCAAAGATAAGTAACTCTGATGGTCAATCAATTTAACTCACATCCAGTCAACATTTAAGGAATGAGGAAGGGTAGGAAAACAGAAAATGGTTCAAACGGCTCTAACATGTGACTAATCTTCCTGCCTGTTCTCAGGGCAGCTGGCACTGAAGGTTCTGACTGATTTATACAACTCTGAAGAGCAGGGCTTCCCACCCCACCCCCTTAAAACCACAAAAGGAAATGGTTTGCTTCTTCCTTGGTTTTCTGTCCTTTCTTAGAACACAATGCAACAGAGACTAGCACCAATGGTGCAAGTTTTAAGAGTCAATAGTCACTGAGATTCCAATGATAGAAGGGAAAATGGGCTCAACAGTTTTATAATACTACATATGAGTGAAGCATTTAATCAGCTGTCAGGAGTCTGGCAAAAGAACTAGAGAAAGAAGTCTTGGCAGCTACTTCTTTCACTGATTTGGTAAAATTGAACTCTCAGTACACAAATTCGACAGTGGTAAAATCCACAGGACATTTACTGTAATCTTCCCTTTTCCATACCAATGTCTCTGCTACTTCTAGTATTACTCTCAGGTGACCTAGTTCACCTTACCAAGTAATTCTCTTCCCTCCCAAGCTGTAGAAAGACCTAAGAAAGCCACCTAATTAACGTAAAGAAAGAAACAATATTTTCTCAAAGAAATGTCTCTGCTTGTGAGAAATAGGGCATACTGGTGGTGAAGTTCTGTTAACAACAGAATGTGGTTAACAAAAAGGCAGCGCCTCTCTGGTGCCAGCATCTCCAAGGAAGAAAGATGGGCAATCTCTTCTCATATGACTTACAGACTCTGAAAACCTGCTGGAGGGTCAGCTAGCTATGAGTCAGTTCTGATTCAGTAGGTTGAGGTTTTCAATTTGGTAACTGCCTGGGTATAAATAACAGGAAAAATCAAGGTTCTTATGTGATGATACATGTTATGATCACAAGCTTCCTCAATTTGAACTAAGAAAACTTTGAATTAAAAAGTACTTTAAAAGAAACTGCACTCATTATCAAAAATAAAGTATGACTGAAATGGTTTCATTCAGCATTCCATTAAATAAGAATGTAACAGCCATAAAACCATCTTGATCTGGGATGTATCAAGTGAGGGGAGGGAAGATGGGTATTCTCAGTACTCTTAAGAGGAATTAATTCTACCTTTCTGAGGGCAGTCTCACAGCTTTAACTTTCCTCTCATCTGAAAGGAATACTGGCAAATCAGCTGATTAAATGTTTAACCTGCTAACAGAAAGGCTGGTATGTATATGTACTAGCTGCTCCAAGAGGAGAAAGATGTGGCAATCAGCTTCCAAAGAGATGGACCGTCTTTGGGGCAGTTCTACTGTGTCCCAGAGATCTCACTACCATGGAGTTGGAACCATCTCACACATCGCTGACCATCCAACAGCATTTCAGGGGCTGTAAAGTGCTCGAGAGGAGACTGTCCATCTTTCTCCCTGAGCACCTGGTGGGTTCAGTGTAACTCCCTATGGATTATGCAGCCCCACTGCTATGTTGCTGTTGTAGGTTAGAGGACTGCTACTCCCAGTAGCCCTATGAACAATGGATCTGGACCCTGCCCTATCCCGTGCCATCCTCATCATCTCTGATGTACTCAAGACACTGTTACAGTCACTGTGTCAACCCATCTTGGTGAGTCTTACCCTCCTTAGCTGACCCTCCTCTACCCTTCCAAGCATGAAGCCCTTTTCCAAGGACTAGCCCTTTCTACAACATGCTTAAAGTATGTGAGACAAAATTTCACTACCTTAGCCTTCAATGGAGCACCCTTGTTCACCTTTTCCAAGACATATTTGTTTGTCCTTTTAACAGTCCATGTGATATTCAGCACCCTTCTCCAACACCACAACTCAAATGCATTGATTTTCCTTCTGTCAACCTTACTGATTGTCCAAATTTCAGCTACACAAAACAACTATGAGATATCTCACCCTAGTTAGAATAGCAAAATTCAACAGAGCAGCAAACAACAAATGCTGGCAAGGTTGTGGAGAAACTGGAACCCTTATTCACTGCTGGTGGGAATGTAAAATGGTGAAACCACTATGGAAGGCAGTATGACACTCTCTTAAAAAGCTGTAAATAGAAATACCATTTGACCCAGCAATTCCACTACTGGGAATATCCCCTAAAGAAACCACAACTGAAACCCAAGCATATATATTCACACCCATGTTTATTGCGGCTTTGTTCACAATAGCAAAGAGCTGGAAACAACCCAAGTGTCCATCACCAAACGAATGGATAGAGAAGCTACGGTATATTCACACAATGGAATATTATGCAGCACTGAAAAACAAAAAACTCATGAAATATTATACAAAATGTGTAACAATGGAGGCCATTATGCTGCGTGAACTATCTTAGTCATAAAAAGACAAATACTTATAATGCCATTGTTATAAAACAGGACTGATGGGGAGGAAACTAAGAAAAGAGGGGATAAATAATGTGCACGGCATTGAAATGGGCATGGGAGAAAACTGTATAAAAGGAATATATGATTAGGTATTATTGGTGTGACAACAGCCCAGAATAGGAGCTGCATAGTAAATTGGTCTGTTGGGAAGAACTTTTTTCCTAAAAAAAAAAAAAAAAAAAAGAGAAAAACAAAACAAACTGGGGGAGGTGGGGAGCAGGGAGGAAAATGTGCAACAATGAATGAATGGAAATCCAAGTTCTTTATAAACTTACAATAAAAATCTCTATTAAAATTTAAAAAATAGGTATTTGCAATGAATAAATTATTGAAAATACAAATTTAAAAAACATTTCAGATGCATAGTAAACAAGATCATGAGTTGAATCCAGTACACCTTTGGTATTACCATATATAGCCATTATAAATTTAAATCAACAGCCACAGGTTCAGATTTTGGTTTGGTTTTCTTTTCAAAATACTCTTCTCTTTGGCATCTGTAATAGGATCCTCTCTTGGTTTTCCATCTATCTTTTTTATTACCTCCTTGGCTGATTTAAAAACAAAAAAATTCCAGAAAGAAACAAATTATTAGAGAAGCTGGACTCTATGATGAAGACTGTGGCATCAGGACTGGGGAAAGACTCATCAATAATCTTTATGATGCAGATTACACAACCTTGCTTGCTGAAAGAGAGGAGAACTTGAAGCACTTGCTACAGAAGCTTAAATAAGCACTGCAGCCTTCAATATGAATTGCATCTCAACACCAAAATAAAAATTCTCACTAAGAAAACAAAAATCCATGCCACTGGACTAACAAGCAACAGGATAGGCAACATCATGATGGATGGTGAAAGGGTTGAGATTTTCAGTTACTTCATGTTACTTGGACCCACAATCAAAAACTTGGTATTAGCAGTCAGTAGATCAGGTGATGTACTGCACTAGGAAAGCCTGCTGTCAGAGACCTCTCCAAATTCTTGAGGAGCAATGATGTTAGTTTGAGGATTAAGGTGAACTTCATTCAAGCCATGGTCTTTTCAGTCCCTTGATATGCTTCTTAGAGTTGGACAGTGACAGAAGAACTGATGTCTTTGAACTGTGGTGTTCAAGAAGAGTTCTAAAGATTCCATTGACTGCCAAAAGAACAAACAGATAAGTCTTGGAGAGGGTGCAGCCAAAGTGCTCCTTGGAGGCAAACAAGATGAAGCGTCATCTCACTTTGGGCATGCTGCTAGGAGGGATTATTCCTTGGAGAGAGACATCATGCTTGGGAAGGTGGAGGAACAGCAAAGGAAAGGAAGACCCTCAACCAGGTGGGTTGACACAGTGACTGCAATGAGCTTGAGTGTGTCAGAGATGATGAAGATGACACACAGGATAGGACAGGGCTCAGAAGTTTGTTCATAGGGTTGCTATGAATTGTACTCAATTCAATAGCACCTAACAACAATGTTGCTGATTTTTAAATGCTGTGGGCCTTATCTGTTCAAGGCCATTTTCTTCTGAACAAGTTCTACTCACACCCCAGGTGATCTTGCACACTCTGTGGCAAGGATGATTGTCTAAATGTTGATCACTTCAAAGTAAATTTTATCCCAAATTTCCTCCTAAACTTTGCTCTTCAACCTTCTGATGTCATATTCTCTAGCTTCCAAACTAACTTCAAAATTTCCAGCAATTCTACCATCTCACTAGTTAATTCTTTTCCTTCCTACTATGCAAAAATAATGACAGTGCCTCAAATTCCTGGGTTCCTTCAAAGCTTGAATACCTTCTTTATCTCCCACCCCACTCACTTGCAACAGAAAAATCCCCACTCCGTGCTCCACAAAGTAAAAGTCATAAGAGAAACTTCCTCAACCTTGACTATGAACCATTTACACCCACCTCACCCAGAATTTACCCTTCTCTTTATCTACCCAAAGCTGAGGAGACGGTCCTCTACCTCACTCACCATCTGTGCCTTCTAGACCACATATTTTCTTCTCAGAAATCTAGCCCCGTAATCACTCATGCACATTTTCCACTCAGCATTTGTAACACAATTATTTCTCAAAGGTAAACCCCTAACGTCAACAAGTCCACGACTGCTAGAAAGATTTTCACTTCAGTGTTTTCCAAAGCTAAAGATTAGAACCAACTGGTACTTTTTATTTTCCTTTTTAAATTTATTTAGTTTCTGACTTAGCTTTTAAAATTACATGTCAATTGGGCAAAAAAGACTACTGCATTTGCAAACAAAAAATTAAAAACCCGAGCAAATAAAAGTACATGTTTAAAGACTACTAAAATTCAAGCAAGATGAAGTATGTCATTATCATAAATTTATTTTAAATTTAAACATAATCTTATTTGGGAAGAGGAAAAAGGTCTGACACCCAATAAAGTTTCCCAATTTTTCTTAACTCACACTGGGATGACGCCTTTATGCATAGCAGCCCCAAACAGAAAGCAGTTGAGATTTTTATCTAATATAGATAATGATAAGAAACTATGACATATTCACACAAAAAAACCCACTACTTAGAAATAACAAATAAGCTTCTGATATAAGTAACAACTTGGATGAGTCTCAAAAATAGGCAAAAGTGAAAAAAAGGATTACCTTCTCTTGTGTCAACACAAACACGCCTGAAGGTTGGTGGTTCAAACCTAGCCAGCTGCTCTGTAGGAGAAAACCCTGATAATCTGCTCCTGTATCAATTATAACCAAGAAAAGCCCTACAGAGTACTTCTACTCTGTAGCAGATGGGATTGCCATGAAATAGATGCTACATGACTCCATTTATACAATTCTAAAACAGTATAAACTAAACAATGGTCTAAGTCAAAGTCATTGCCAGGGAGTTGAAACTAACTCATAGTTGACCTCCGGCGGGTTTTCGGAGGCCATAAATCACAGGAGCAAACTATCCATCCATCTTTCTCCTGCAGTGCTGCTGGTGAATTCAAACTGACATCAAGGTTAGTAGTACAATTCCTTATCAACTAAAGTTGTTGCTAGATCCCATCAAGTTGAATAAATTCACAGTGACCCTCTGAACAACAGATCTGAACCCTGTGCTATCCTGTGCCATCCTCATCATCTCTGACACATTTAGTCGTGGGCAAAATCAAAACAGTGCTGGGCCAACTGACTGGAAGGACATGGAATGTTGGGAGGCGGGGTTAGTAACAGGTTAGTAACTACGCTGGCATAAGTTTTAAGAGTTTTGCCTTCTAGCAATCTAGTTAATGTCATACATACTGTAATGTGTAGGGGTCTATTACTAATGTCTGCAATGTACTGATAAACATCCCTGCCCCAGAAAATGTGGACACACTGACGGAAATATGTAATGAAACCAACCCTGTAAATGTTAAGTGCAGACTCCAGGTGGCAGGCACAATTCTTTCTAACCTTCCCTATGACTAAAAATTCTCATCATAAAACACGGGAAATTGTTTCTTATTAGTGAAGCTAGCTGGAAAAAGCAAGTTATCTGGTTAAATCCGCTAATTCAATGCCTGGAAGAGAATTAGCTTTCTCTGCTTTTCAATAGTCAAATGATTTAAAACCTACAGTGGTCTCACAATAGTAGAAAACATCCCAAATTACATAGGTCAAATGGACTATTTACAAACGTTTCTTAAAAGACACAGAAATATTCTAACACTAAGTAATCATATATGACCACCAGTTTATACATAAACTGTCTAGTTTAAATAAAGCTTTAGAAATCTAAAACTTGAAAAAGTCAGATGACTTAGATACATTTGGTATGTGAAAATTCTTGTTTTGGTGATCTTAACTAAACCTCATTCGTATTTATCTTTAAAGTATTTTTAACTCTTTGGAAAGAGAAAATAAGTACTTAGAGAAGGTTTCACTAGTAAAGGCTTTATTTACACTTTCTTCATAACAAAAAAAAACAAAACCAAAAAATAAACACCACCTGTGGAAAATAACAATAATACTCAAGAAGTTG
>NW_006399787.1:16032702-16039517 GCF_000299155.1 Elephantulus edwardii
TGTGTGTGTGTGTGTGTGTGTGTGTTCAGGAGCTCTGGTAGCCCAGTGGACAGGGAGCTGTGCTGCGTGTGTGTGTGTGTGTGTGTGTGTGTGTGTTCAGGACCTCTGGTGACCCAGCAGATAGGGAGTTGGGTGTGTGTGTTCAGGACCTCTGGTGGCCCAGCGGATATGGAGTCGTGCTGTGTGTGTGCGTGTGTGTGTTCAGGAGCTCTGGCCCAGTGAACAGGGAATTATGCTGCTAAACCAAAGACGGGAGGTTCAGATTCAGCAGCTGCTCCACAGGAGAAAGGCCATTCTCCTCTTGGGCTATTTCTCAAAGCAGTAAGGGAATGAAAGAGTAAATGTGTATGTATTTTAAAAGCTATATATGCTGCAATTTGAGTGGTGTGACAAAAGCTTCATATATTTGATTCTTTTTTTTTACTTGCACTGTGACAGTGAATGTAACTGAGAAAATCAGCTAGGTTTGCTGCCCTCAGAGACCAACCTATTAAAGACGTGAGAGAATGTTAGAAACACCAAACAAGTAAACAAATGTATATCTATATCCTTATGATAAGCACGACGGGAGAAACTTAGGGAGCTCTGGTGGCCTACTGGTAAGACACTGTGCTATATATAATCCAGACGGCGTGCAGTTCGAATCCACCTGTTGCTCTGCCAGAGAAGAACAAGCACTCTTTTCGCATGTGATTTAATTCTTCTGAAAAATGTGCTGGAGGGTCAGCTACCAGTAGATTCTGACCCAAAGGCACACAACAGCAACAACATGATGGAAGAAATTAACAGGATGACATGATGTCTATGTTTATCAGGTCAGGCTTCCCTGTGCAAAAGGCATTCAAGGCCAGGCCCAAAGAACCAGCATCAGCCAGGCTTGGAGAGAGGAGGAGAGAATAGCATCTCTTCAAAAGGAACAGCAGGTGCAAAGAATCTCCAGGAGAAACACGCTCAGAAGGTTCAATCAACAAAAAGACCAGCGACTGCAGAACAATAGGAAAACCATATAAACTGGAGGCAAAGGCAGAACCAGCTTTGGATTTATTCTATGTGGAAAAGAAAACCACTGAAAGATACGGAAAAGGGAGAATGGCATCAACACATTTATTTCTTTTACTATATGGAGTAAGCACTTTAAAGAGACAAGGAATAAAAAAGTTGAAGGCCAGCAGAGAAGCTGTTAGAGTTAAGGAAGATTATATAGACTAGAAAGGGAGATTTGATTTATAGTTCCTGACATAATTTAAAAAAAAATAATCTTAAAAGAGAGGGGGAGAAGATTGGTCTTGGCAAATATTACAGAACAGTACCATTAGCTGAGATTACAAAGACAGGGTGTGATGGTTACTGTTAAATGTCAACTCTGTTACGTTACAGTTGCCTTTATGTACCCAAATACTAGTCTGGGTTGCCTTCATGGAGTAGTTACATTGATTACATCAGTTGGCTCTGCATGGGACTGATAATGTTCTAATGTAATTACCTTCTATCTACTGTAATATTATCACTTTCCATAATGTAGCCTGATGTGATATAATTAGCCAATCAGTTGAGGTCAGGCGAGTGTACGGTGGAACTGAAACCTAATCACCTCTGAATGGACAGCAAGAAAGGCACCAAGGAAAAAGCTCTATGGCCTGTAAGGATCATCTACAAACCAAGACCACTGGCAGACACAAGAGCCAGGACAAAGGTTCACATGAACTAAATCTCAATTTGGACTTTAATCTCCAAAACAGAGACAAATTTCTGCTCTTTTAAAGTCACTCATTTCTAATATTTCTATTATGGAAACATTAGGTAAGTAAAGCACAAGATAAAAAAAGTGGGGAGTTTTGGTTTGTTTTCTTTAAAAAAAATTGATTATGTAGGGGTATGGTCTTCACAATTACTTGTTATGCATCAGAGAGCTGGACAATGACCAGGAATGACAAAAGAAGAATTGATGCCTTTGAGTTGTGGTGCAGGAGAAGAGTCTTGAACATACCGCCAAGAAAACAAATAGGTCTCTCTTGAAGAGGATGAATGCAAGTTTTTCCTTGGAAGCTGAGATTTTGAAGTTTCACCTCACTTACTTTGGACACGTGGCTAGGCGAGATCGGTCCTTGGAGGACACCATGCATGGGAGGGTGGAGGGAAGATCCCAAAGAGATGGACTAATACAAAAACCAAGGCAATGGGGATAGGTGTGTCAGAGTCAGAGAGAATGGCTCAGGACAGGGAAGCTGTTGCACACAGAATCGCTATGGGCTACAGATGACTCGAAAGCACACAACAACAACAACAGGGGTATGGGATTGGGGTAAGAGGAGATCAAGAACAGCTATAGACATGATACCTCTGAGGTGCTTTTAAGATAGCCAGGAGGTTATGTACTGGATATGTGTAATATCCACACTGAAAAAGTGCCTTAAACTTACCTGATGTGTTTATAAAATACAAATTAATGAGTCACACTACTTGAGATCAACTGAATTAGTAAAGGCATGTATACATGCACATTTTTAACATGATCAAGAAATTCTGATACCCACTAGAATCTGAGAACCATTTATGTAAATAGATTTTAGTGTCCTATTTCATCATCTACAGATATAACTCTTTTTAAAAAAACCATTATGTGAAGAGTATGTACTTATCCCAGTAATTGTAGAGCTAACTAATCTTCATTCATACAGCAGGAGAGAGGAAATACTTTCTAATTAGCCATTCTTTGCAATGACATTTACTGAAAGCCACTCTAGGTGCATAATTTCTCTTTCATAGCATTTTCTTATAAAATATCCATAAAATCTTGCTCAAGTGAGAAAATCAAAGTTTAATATGGTTTTTACCCAAAAGGCATACAATCAACAGGTCACAACTCAAAAATCAAAACAGCACTGACAACAAGATGTCAAACATGCCAAACTTTTCCCCTACCCCCACAAAGCTCACCATCTGTGACCTGTCATGTATAAAAATAATTATATAGTGATAAATTGAGGTGAGCACCTAAAGGCAGATGGGACAATAGGATTTTAGGGAAAGCAACATTTGCTTTTCACCATCTAAAGATCTTATGATTAGATTCCCCAGAAACTAGTTAACTCCAGAAGTTCCCCTTTCAAAGTATCTACAAAAATATACTAATAGAAATATTTTCAAATCTATAAAGAAAGTTCAAAGACTCACAGTTAAAAAAACAAACCATCTCTCCAAAAGTTCTAAAACTCTTTCTTACTACAATGTACAATCTCTTCACAGACTAGTCTGTGAAGATGAAGGAGTCACATTGCACTTAGGATTTCATAACAATTTCAGTGCTTATAAGTGTTAATTATCTCCAGGCTAGAGTTCAAGTTCCTTGAAGGCAGAAGTTATCTCTTGTTCATTTACAATCATTCATTTACTTTCTGAGTACTTATTAAGTAAGTGCTTTGAATTGATCTAGGCCCTGATACCACGCCAGTACACAAAATAAAATGCGTGTTTTCCTGAAGTTTAAGAAGATTTTTCTGGTAGTTTAGTGGTAAGGAACTGCACTACCAACCCAAAGATAAGAAGTTCAAATCCACCAGCCCCTCTGCTTGAGAAAAACTGGCAATCTCTTCCCATACGGGTCCGTGTGTGGATTTCAACTCAATGGTACACAACAACTAATAATACAGTCCATTAGGGAGCTGCACCGCTGACCCAAAGGCTGAGCCTCTCTTAAGGTTCAAACCCACCAGGAGCTCTAGGAAAGAAATGCTGGCAATCTCCTCCTGTGCATTTTTCTGCCTCATAAACCCAAAAGAAGGTAAGATGTCTGTTGGAGCCGACAAAATGGCAGAGTTTTTCATTTTACTGAAGCTTATATTCTAGTGGGGTAAGGGAGGGAGTCGCACTGTCAAACTGCTCTGCAGACAAGGATGAGCAATCTCTTCCTGCGCAATTTACAGCCTCTGAAAACCCCCTGGAGGGTTAGCTCTGAGTCTCAGACAGTGAGTGAGTGAGTGGTAAGCAGTGGAGTATGAACCAGGGAAGTTACTGAAACCTGAAATGAGCTGAGGAGGTCACACAGATACCTGGAGGGGAAGAGGCATCCAGAGAGAAGGGAAGCGTAAATGCTAAGCAAGAACACATCTGTGTGGGAAGAGGAGGGAGAAGGTAAGTGCAGACTGAGACACATGGGAGATAGGGCTGGGAGCACAGAGAGGTAAGATCTTAGGTAAAGGATCATTCAGAATAGAGTGAAAAAATAGTAACGAATGAAAGTGGAGTCTCATTAGTGTAATAATCCAGAAGAAAGTTAAATGGTTTTGACCAAAGGGGTGATGATGATGACGATAAATAGGTGGATTTCTAGCTATATTTTTACAGTAGATCACATCGTTTCTGCTAAGGTCCTAAGTACGGGGAGAAAGAAGAGTCAAGGACAGTTCTAATGTTCCTGAAGAGCAGAGGTGTTATTAACTGAGCTGAGAGCGGGAAGCAATTCCATTTTCCTAGAAGTTAACAGTGTCTGGTACATAGTAGACACTCAAATATTTTTATGAAAACTAAATCAAGCTGTTTAAACTCTCAGAATGAGACAAATGAACTCAACATAGTGTTTTTCATTTATATTTCCTTTAGTCACGTTTGCTGGTTTCACATAACCATTATTGCAAGTGCTGACAAAGATACTTTATGTAGAAAGACAGCAACTAATTCTTTCACCTCGAGAATCTGATGCAGTTTAAAATTTACAGTTCTCAAAAAAAAAAAAAAAATTACAATTCTCCTGACTGTAACCGAACTATGACGACTCTGGGACAGCCTGGGGATTCTTACACCCAAAGTAATTAACCTGCTCACTAATGATGTCACACCCCTCGAAGGTACTATCGTGCAAAGAAAACTCCCTGAACCAGAATTAATTGAAAACCGTAACACTTCACAATACTTTTTCAGAATGAGATTAAAACTGAGGTCCCTTAAAAAAAAAAAAAAATCCAAAAAGGAAAAAACACCATAAATCACCAGCACTTTAAAACACAGGTTGTTATACTACAAAACAATAAAATCTTTCGAAACAATTCTAATTTATAAGCTTGGAATCTGCAAATGTGAAATTAGGCACCTCTTCCTCCAAGCGGACACGCTTCCCAATTCATGAGCTTCCTTTGGAGGAAGAATCTGGCGTCACCAACTTGGGCCCTTCTTACTCATTCCTGATTTTCGATGATCAACAAACTTAGCAGAAATTCAGGACTAGAAAGACTTTGTCCTTAGACGAAAACTCACCATCCCTTGGTCCCACCCAGGAACTTAAAACTTTTAACTCAACATTCAGCACCATCTATGAAAAATATAGTCAAAGCTTTCAGTCAGAATATAGCTTAAAACCGCAGACCTTTCAAAGAAACCGGTCGCAGCGAATTCAGCAACAGGCGGTACTATCCTTTTTCCTGTCACTTAAAAGGCCTTGCTTAAAAATCAACCCAAACAAATCTGCTGAAATGCCAGCCAGATCCCCCTTATCGCCCCCGCTCCGCCCCCAAGCTGGCCTGGAAACGCAACAGCCACTGACCATGAAGCTGAACAGAAAAGAACCAGTGCTGAGCAAAACAATCATTTTTGAGAGGCACGAAGATCAAGTGCCAGATTTTCAACCACTGACCAGAGGAGAGTCAGAGCGCAGACGACCCACAGTTGCGCTGCAAACAGAGGCGCGCACATCCCCAGGCCGCTGCCAAGGCTCCACGCCGATCAGAGGCGAGCAGGAGGGAGGATTCTCCCCGGGGAGGCGGCGCGAGAACCGCCTCGGGTGCAGGGAGTGCCCAAGGGGTGCCCCGGCGCCCGAGAAGCGAGCGCAAATACGCACGCGTGCCAAGCACGAATGCCCGGCGCCCCCTTAACCAGACAAATGCTCGGCGCCCGCCGCAGGCCACCAAGGGTAGCCAGGGGTTCCAGGGTGGGCTTTACAACCCAGGCAAGGCAAGAACCTCGCAAAAGGGAGCCTGTTGCTGCTGCGATGTGCCATCGAGTGGCAACCTACCCAGAGCTGGCCCTACAGCGGGTTTTCAGAAGCAGAAAATCGCACGGGAGGAGACGGCCCATCAATTCCCCAGCCGATGGATTCGAACCCGCGTGCCTTCGAGACTGCAGCGCAGCTCCTTACCACTAGGGCCTAGAATGCCACTATTTCTCCGTAAGCGGGCTTGTGGGGAGACTGAGGTTGCTTTTTTGATTCGTTTCTCATTTCATCATAAATCGTCAAGAGAGGAGAGAAGGGAGTAAGTAAGAGACCCCGCATCGAAGGGAGCGTGCGCCCGACTTAGGGGTGGGGGTCTCCTGGGGGTCGCAGAAGGACGGGTGCGCACACCGGGCAGGGAACCAGGGCGCCAGCGCCCGGGCAGCGCCCAGCAGCGCCCGGGAGCCCGGAGCTTCCCCGGCGGCGCGAAGGGGCCGGCGCCACCCTCCTCCCCGCCCCCACACTCACCATGTACAGGGTGAAGGGCAGCCCGAGCAGAAAGAGCCACAGGTAGAGGTGCAGCGCGTTCACGAAGGTGGCCTGGTGCGGGTCGTAGTACCAGCCCCCGCTGAGCGCGGCCCACACCCCCTGCCGGAGGATCTGCAGCGTCTGCGACCCCATCCCCACCCGGCGCCGCCGCCGCCGCCGCCGCCGTCCCCGCCCCGGCCCCAGCTCTGCCGCGGTCGCCGGAGCCTGCAGCTGCCCCGTCTATCCCCCTCCGGAGCTCAGGGAGAGCGGGCCGGCGCTTCGGCGCTCGCTGCTGCGGCTGCGGCTGCAGGAGGAGGAGGCAGTGAGCGAGGAGGAGGAGGAGACCGACGAGGAGGCGGCGGCGAGC
>NW_006399787.1:16039672-16057358 GCF_000299155.1 Elephantulus edwardii
ACCCTCGCCGGCCGCCAGCCCTGGGCCCGGCCGAGAACGATGCCCGGCGCCCGGGAGGGACGAGGGAGAAGCCGCGCCCCCTCCAGCTCCTCCTCTCCTCTCCCTCCGCCCCCTCTGCCGGCGTCCCGCGGGTGCGCGCTGTGCCGGGGTCGCCGCGGGCGCCTCCTGCTGGCGGCCGGGAGAAGCGGGCCCAGACGTGGGCGTGAGGGGGATCCCTGGGCAAAGGGCCCCCCCCGCTGCGGAGGTAACCCCAAACAAATACTCCAGGAATGAAACATCGGGCTTCGGACTCCATTCTGCTCCTGGTACAGGAATCTGGCAAGTTTAATTACCAATCCCTGATTCAGGCCATGGCCTTCCCTATCACCTTCAGAGAGCTGGAAAGTGAATAAGGATGACAGAAGAATTGATGCCTTTGAGCTGTGATGTTGGAGGAGAGGACTGAATATCCCGTAGACTGACAAAAGAACATGTCTTGGAGATATGTCTTGGAGAAATTGCAGCCAGTGTGCTCACTGGAGGCAAAGATGGAAAAGCTTCATCTCACATACTTGGGACATGTAGGTAGGCGAGGCTGTTCCCTGGTAAGAGGTGTCATGCTTGGAAAGATAGGGCGTCATCGAAGAAGAGAAAGAGCCCCCACCCCCATGAGATGGGTTGACACAGTGACTGCAGCGCTGGGCTCACGTGTGTCAGATACTGAGGATGGCGCAGGATAGGACAGGGTTCAGATCTGTTGTTCATAGAGTCGTTATGAGTCGTACTTGACAGTATCAAACCTAACAACAATAGCAAACTAGGTTTTTCTAACTCAGAAAGCCAGTTTGTCTTCAGTCAAGGATCCAGATGCTGTTTTTAATATATTTGTTTAAAAATCTAGGAGTAGTTAAATCTAACAGCTAAGATGTAGTTGAGAATGAAGGCCCTTAAGAATTGGGTATGTTTGACCGTTATTGTTGAAAAGTCACAAGCATTCTCAATTTGAGCAAGAACTGTGTTGGTCCTTGGAGCAAGGTGACACAAACAGCCATATCCAAAAATTAGGGTGATCTACTACTTTACAGTGACAAAGTAAAATATATTCCAAGAGATGTGAGAGTATGGGATGGACAGATCTATCATTTGTGTGTGGTATGGGAAAGGAACTTATTTAGCTTTATTATTTTTAATGCATCATGAATATGCTGTGATAAACTGTAAATTTCTCAATCAGCCATTTTTATCAATGGGCCAATCTGCACAGAGCCCTAATTGAAAGATTAACTGTGGCTCTACTCGAAGTTATAAGAGGGTCTTAGACTTCTATTTTTAGAGCTGTAAAAACTGGGAATCATTCTTGGCACTGTGTAATGTTTATGAGGCAAGTCTGATCTCAAATGAATGAAATTTTTCCCCCTAAAAGAGCTTGAAGTTTGAGTTTATTATAGCAATAAAAATACTCTGTTCCTGCACTAAAGTAGCTATAATTAATAATGAAAGCACAAGAGCCAAAAGAAACGTGACATTTTTAAAAGTTTGAAGTAATGAACGGTGATAGTAGGACCTCCCAGGGTTAGGCCACTTTTTCATTTATTTTCCAAATGTTTTCACACTCCTTTCCATTGACTCTCACAACTCTCCAGTGAGGATGGCAAATAGGGTCATCCTTATTGCATAGGAAAACAAATCATAGCTTAAAAAAAAAGAGGCCCATAAATGATTGAACATGTTCTTATAAACAACCGGCAGTTAAGAAGCCACACTCTTCCTGTTTCTGAGCACTCTTCACCTTATCCATTTGAATCAGAGTAAGTTTCCCAGAAGCTTCTGGTTACCCATGGGTTACCTATAGGTTGTAGAAATATTATTGTTGTTGTTGTGTGTCGTTGAGTTGCCTGCAACTCAGCAATCCTATGCACAACAGCCCTAAACTCCACTCTATCCTGTGCCAATCTTATTGTCTCTGACACACCTACCCGCATTACCCCAGTCACTAAATCAATCCACCTCATTGAGGGTCTTCCTCTCCTGTGCTGTCCCTCCACCCTCCCAAGCATGACTTCCCTCTCCAAGGACTGATCCCACCTTGCAACATGTCCATAGTATGTCAGACGAAGCTTCAGAATACTTGCCTCCAAGAGCAACCTGGCTTCATACTCTCCACCACAAATTTGTTTGTTCTCTTATAGTCCATGGTATATTCAGTATGCTTCTCCAGCACCACAGCTCAAAGGCATCAATTCTCCTCTCATCCCTAGTCATTGTCCAGCTTTCTGATGTATAGCAAGTAATTGCAAAGACCATGGGCTGGATCAGGCACACCTTAGTCTCCAGACTGACATAATTGCTCTTCAGTACTTTGGAAAGGTCTCTGGCAGTAGACTTTCCCAATGCAATTCATCTTTTAATTTCCTGGCTGCTGATACCAAGTGTACTGATTGTAGAACCAAGTAAATTGAAGCTGTTGACTATCTCAGTCTCTTCACCATCCACCATGATGCTGCCAATCAGCCAAGTGGTGAGAATCTTTGTTTTCATGATGTTGAGCTTCAATCCATATTGAAGGCTGCAGTCCTTGACCTTCTGTAGCAAGCGCTTCAGAACCTCCTCAGTTTCAGCAATCAGGATTGTGTCATCTGCATAACGCAGATTGTTGATGTATCTACCTCCAATCCTGATGCCACACTTCTCATAGAGCCCAGCTTTTCAGATAATCTGTTCCACATATATATTGAAAAGATACGGAGATAGGACACATCCTTGGTGCACACCATTCCTGATTTTGAACCATGCAGTATTTCCTTGCTCTTTTATGAAGACTGTCTCTTGGTCCAATTATAGGTTTCTCATAAGCACAATCAATATGACCAGTTTAAATAATAGTCTTCGGACAATCACCCAAGGATTCATTAGAATTGCACATTCTCAGGCAGCATTCCAGAAATGCTAGAGGTGGTACCCAGCAGTCTGTTTGAAAAAGCCTTCTAGAGGATTCTCTGGTGGCCTAGTGGTAAGAAACTGCACTGCAATCCCAAAAACATATGGTTCAAATCCACTAGCTGCTCTGTGGGAGAAGGATGAACAATCTCCTCCCATGTGATTTACTGTCTCTGAAAACTGGAGGGAAAGTCACCTATGGGTTGGTTCCAACTCCAGGGTATACAAACAACCACCAGAGGATTCTAGATTCTAGATCCGAAACTGCCATCTCAGAACACATGCTCAGTCTTACTTTGTTTCCCTGTGGCCACAAACCACAGAGTTCCAGAGACACCCTGAAGTTGGGAGACACAAATGAATCATCATTAAAACATACTTTTCAATATACTGATATATCTGAAAGCTGAATCATGATTAAATAATGTCGTTTTACTGTTAAAATAGTGGCTTTGAGGCTGGGTCATAGACACAGGGTCAAGTTTTCACTCTCTAAGGGAGACAGGAAAGTTTGCCGAACAGGGTTTGGAAGGGATCCCAAGCTTTCCAACACAAAGAAAGATGTAAACACGATAAAATTCCAATACGACATCACATACCGGCAAATGTCTGCTGCAGTTTAATTTAAAAGGATTAACCACAACTGGGGAGAAGGATGCTGAGAAAACTAGAACTGGATGCATCAGTGGAACGGAGGCCGACCCAGCTTGCGTGACGGACGTGCAGCCACCAGACAGTATCCAGAGAATATGGAGCCGGCAGCTGGCCAAAAAGGCAGCCGGCAGCAGGCTGGCTCACCCCAGAGAAAGCGAGTGTTATAAGCCAGTGGACAGCTGGAACACAGCCTTGGGAAATCCAGGAGCGGACAGAAATTGGGAAATCATGGCAGGCATTATTAGGAAAATGTGCTGCTGATAGCAGGATCTCAGTGCTGTTCTTCAGGCCTGAACTTCAGTCTCCAGAGGCACTGACAAGAACAATTAGAATCAGGTTTTCGTGCTGATTTCCTGAGCAAATTTTAGGGACAAGGAGTTAAGCTCAGGGAAGTATGACAAGTATCCAAAAAAGTCAGCTCAAGGGGATGGAATCAATCTCAGAGGCAAAGCAGGAGTCCACCGTCTACAGTTGAGACATAGTTTTACACGCTAAGTATGCCTGGCTTACCATTATTGTTGATTACCTTAACGTTGAGCTTATGAACAAAAGGCCTGAAGCTATTCTGTAACTATGATCATTTATCAAAATTCATAGAGTTTCCAGAAGCGTGATGTTTAGGAAGTGGATGCCACTCTTGCAGTCCTAGCTATTAATAAAGAATTCGGAAAAAAAAAATAAATAAATAAAGAATTCGGTATTACAGAATGTCCCTCCAGGATGGCTGGGATGGATCTCAGATCCTAGAACATTGGAACAGCCATGACATCAAGAGGTTAAATGGCTTGCCTGAAGATAGCCACTCTATTGGAGCCATAAATATATAAGGGGACGTCAAACACCAAGGCGTCTAATTTGCTAAGTGTTAATCCTTTTAGGCAGGTGTAAAAGCCATTACTCAGGCACGTCAAAGTTTAGCAGCCATGACATACTACCAACCTACTACCCGAGATTTACTCATTATTCAGCTAATTCTATTAAAAATGATACTTCTTGACTACCTGATAGCCCCTTTGGGGACTGAGAATGCTCTGGCAGCAGAAGCCCTCCCCTGACTGCAAGAGATAAAGCTGAATGTGCAAAACCAAAGAACCCACACACAGGCCCATCTTAGAGGAGAGGGGTGTAGATTGGAGCTCTGACCAGTTCATGCTGTGACAATTACTGGCTTTACACATGAGTCCAAATAACCTGTCACCAACTCATAGGCAATCCCAAATATTTCCCCCACCCCCAATCCTGGGCCTGCCCTTCTTTTTTCTCTTGAGTAAAACCAACATTTTCCAACTCACCTAGACTTGAAACCTAATGTATCCACCCCTGAGGTCAGGAAAGTTGGGTAAGCCTTCTACTTAGTCTTTCGTCCTCCCAAACCTTCTTTTCCATTGTCCAGCTAATCATCCTGGTGGATTGGTCCCAATGACCTAAATAAAAATATCTCAAAAGTCTCCTGCTGCCATCACTCATCTTCAAACATTCAGCCATCCAGCAACATATTACCCTGCCTGTCCACTTTCCCTCTCTCTGTTGTATTCAGGACAAAAGGTAGTCTCTGCTGGATATTTGCAGTCCCTTCACCAGGCTGCTCCCTGGAGGCAAGGCTTTTGGAACTCTGTCTCACATACATTGGGCATGTGGATAGGAAGGATCAGTCCTTGGAAAGGGATATTATCCTTGGAAGGGAGGAGGGACAGCACAGGAGAAGAAGACCCAGGATGAGGCGGATTGACTCAGTGTCTGGAGAAATGAGATTAGGTCTGTCAGAGACGGTGAGATTGGCTCAGGATAGGGCAGGATTCAGAGCTAATGTACAAAGGGTTGCTATGAGTTGCACATAACAATAACAACAATCTGAATCACTGTCTTCTCTAATTGACCCAGGTAGTGTTTGGTTTTGCTTTGTTTTGCTGTACATCAGGTCACTAAGAGTTGATACCAACCACACAACACCTAACAACTCCCCAGCAAAGAGTGTCGCAGGTTAGTGCTTGACCACTAATCTAAAAACAGTTTGAGAATTTCTCAGGATTTTCACTAGGATCCAGTTTGCTTTCTACTTCTTTGAATAATTGTCTAAGCTGAGGAACTATGGTTCAAATCCACACACCGGTGCTATGGAGGGAAGACCTGAGGCTCTGTTTCTATAACGACCGTAGCCAGCAGCCCCCAGGAGACCACTTTTCTCTGTAACTCCTGCTGTCATCCAGGGTTGGAACCAACTCTTGTCAATCAGTATTTTTCACTCCCTAGGACTAATTTTTCTCTTTCTTCTGGTGAATGTAATCTTTCTTTTTCAGCCTCAGTGTTTAATAATTTTGCCTTTGTTCTTTTACTAAAGCTATTTGCCTTATCTCAAAAACCTTAGCCCTCCATCTACCTACAAGATCTGCTTTCACCACTTCAGCCTCATTCAGCCTTGAGACCACGGGATGAGATGAATGGACATGGTGACTGCAGCGATGGGTTCAGGTGTATCAGACATGTTGAGGCTGGCAAAGGATAGGGCAGGGTTCAGATCTGTTGTTCATAGAGCAGTCATGAGTCATACTTGACTCAATCGCACCTAACAATAACAGAGTGCTCATGTGTTCTATTCACTCAGCATGTAATTGTTTATGACTTCATGCCCTTCCAGCACTAATTCATTCATTATGGTCTAGTCAGGACTGACCAGAGCTGATCTTCCAGTGGACTTCCAAGGCTGGAAATCATAAGGGCAGAGACTGCCTATCTTTCCCTCTTAGAACCACTGGTGGATTTTAACTGACAGGCATGCGCCTACAGATGCCAGTGTCCCTAGCATAAAGCTATGTAGATCAATGGACACTCAGTCAATATAAGTTGAATAAATAAAGCAATATATTATAGAAATCATTAACTTTTCAATTAGAGATCTTAGCTACATTTAGCTTTCATTTGGTAATTCTTCAACATCCAAAAAACATTTCACAGCCTAGACTGTTTTTCAAGGATTGGAAAACAATATGAATCCCAATGGGAACACATAAATTCTTAGGTAAAAGTAAAAATAATTTGAAATGGAGGAGCCACCTAGAATTCGCTAACTACAACTTGGTAAGCACATCAGTAGAATGTCAAAGGGGAGAAAGCCAAAATGGCATTTTTGTGTTTTCTCTCTCTTATTCCCCACCCCTTGCATAGCTCATAGCTGACGCTCCATTGAGTCCACTTTAAATTCAAGGAAGGAAATTACTTTTCTCTTTTACTTTTTCTATTTTTAGGGTCAATCCCATATGATTTTTACCTGCATTGTAGCTGGCACTATCTAGTTCACGATTTCTCCCTACGATGCTGTGTCATTCTGAGAGTATCTTTTATTCCACTTGAAAAACCCAATTCACTTTTTAAAACCTCATACACAATACTGGAGTTTCTGGAATACTTCTGTTAGTTGGTGACAGGTTTATTGAGAACACCACTTTGGAGTTATGTGGAAAAAGAGAGGTGTTACCCAGGGAGGCTGAGTGTCTGGTTCTGCTGGTAAGGGGTAACAGGAGCGCTCCTGAGTGGGAACATGTGGGGATGGGGTGGGGGAGTGGGGGTGTGACAGTGCAAAGATCTGGGGCTCTGGAATCAGGCAAACGTACGCTTCAACCCAGATTCTCCTCAATTCTAAATTAGTTCCAGCCCCAAATCGAGGAATCGAAGCAGAACTGAAGAGCCCTGGGGAATGCAGTGTTGCTAGGCTCCCTGCATTCGTTTCAATTGCTGGAGCTTTTGTCTAATAACAAAATGAGTGTTTTCCTAAGAAATAGTCAAAATAGCTTTCTCAAGGAGATTTTTCACACCTTTCTTATGGAAACATTAATAGCACAAGAGAATGTATTTCTTAATATATATTAATATATGTATATTAATCTATATAAAAATATTTTCATTTAGTTGCTTGGTTGGTTTTCTTTTCTTGCATACTGTCACTTGAATGCAGCAACTGTGAATATGTATATTTTTCATTTCCAAATATGAACAAATAGTATATTTTGTCGGGAGCTTCGGTGGTGTAGTTCACAGGGACTTCACTGCCAACCTGAAAGCTGAGCCTCTCTATCTAGCTTGAATCCATCAGGCACCCCATAGGAGAAAGATGGGCAATCTCCTTCCATGCAAATCACAGCCTCCAAAGCCTGCCGGAGGATCAACTATGAGTCAGGTCTAGTGAAACAGCAATGACTAAGTACATTTTGCATCTAAGTCCTGGAGGAGTGATGCATATGTGGGATAAGATCTCTCAAACAAAATCAACAAAGATCAAGATGCAAAGTAAGCATTCCTTGTTCTTTCCAAATTTTCACTCCCTTTCGTTCAATAGTTCTAACCTTTGATTCATTATACACTAAAATCCTATGACATGTATAGTTCATAAACCACTCAAGCCACAAATTTCAATTAAAAAATAGATTTCTAAGTTATAATGCATCATAAGTTACTGAATAACTCCCAATATTAGCAATCCATTAACTTGAGACTTAATAGAAACACTTTCTTTTCCATCTTTTGATATTAGTTATCAAAATTACTAACAGCCAATAAAATATTGAGGCAGATATTAATTAAATACAAACTGAACTCTAAGATATAAAGTTAAAACATAAAGCATTGGGTAAAATCTCTGCTGTTTATGCAGAGGAAAATGTAATAGATAAATCATTATCACAGAAGGATGTTTCTTACAAAAGGATGTCCATGAAAATGGTAATGGCAATTGCCTCAGGAGTAAGAAGACTTGTTGTTATGTGCCGTCGAGTTGCTTGCGACTCATAGAGACCCTATGTACAACAGCTCTAAACTCTGCTCTGTACTGTGCCAATCTCACTGTCTCAGACACACTCATCCCAATTACCCCAGCCAACGAATCAATCCATCTCCCAGAGCGCCTTCCCCTCCTGCACCTGCCCTCCACCTTCCCAAGCATGATGTCCCTCTCCAAGGACTTGGTCCCTCCTTACAACATGACCAAAGTATGTCAGACGAAGTTTCAGAATCCTTGCCTCCAAGGAGCAGCCCGGTTTAACCCTCTCCAGGATTGGATCAGGGCACTTGTGTCAAGGGCAGGGACAACACCAAAACTAATAGTTAATTCCACAATAAGGGATGTATTTTCACTTTTTCTGTTAAATGCTTCTCTGTTGGATACTTCTCTAAATCTGAACATTCAGATTGGCACACACTAGGAAGAAGGATTGGCCATCCACTTCCAAAATAGCAGGCCTCTGAAAACCCTAAAACCTATAAGAAGACTTACTCATTGAATTATCTGGCTCTCGTGGTGTAGTGTGTTGTGTGTTTCTCTGCTAATTAAAAAATCAAGAGTTCTAATCCACCAATTGTTCCTGATGGAGGATCGGAAAAATTAACAGTATCAGAAACCAAACCAAACCAATTCAAATCATTGAAAAGTACATAATAAAGTGGAAAAAATAATACTACAAGGGTTAGCCCAAGACTTGTTAGCTATGATCAGCCTTTGGCTGCTAGGGATCACATACACACCTTCCCCACGTTTGGAGGTGATGTGCTCCATAGGGTTTTCATGGAATTTTTTTTTAAAGGAGATTGCCAGATTTTTCTTAGAAGTCTGTTTTAGCCTGGAAGCTCTGCTGAAACCTGTTCAGCGTAGTAGTAAAATTCAAGTCTCCACTGACAGATAGGTATCTTTCTGTGCATAAGGTTCATCAGGCAAGAATTACACCACTGAATCCAATGTCTCTTATAGGGAGTCAAAAGATCCACATTTTTCAATTTCATTTTATTTTTAAAATATTTTTCATTGTGATTTGAAAGAAAGTTTACAAAGCATATTGGGTTTGCATTCAATACTTCATGTACATTTTGTTTTATAACATTAATTATAAAACCTGATGATCTACTTATTGTGTATTGCCTTTCCTTTCACTCATCTTAATAAATGTCTATTATAAATTTGTTCATTTTCACCTCCCCCTCCTTTGATCCCATTCCTGGTAGCCAAAAATTATTCCATCTGTGTGCTCACCTTTCTGGATCTTTCTTGTAATAGTGGTCTTTTATAATATTTCACCCTTTGTGACTGACTTCTTTCATTAAGCATAATGTCCTCTAGATCCACCCATGTTTTGCATGTTCTTAATTGTCTTTTAATGTTGCTTAGTTTGGTGGCCTACTGGTCAGAAGCTAAACTGCCAGTCCCAAATGCGACAGAGTTAGAATTCACCAGTTGTTCCATGAGAGGAGGGTGGGATATCTGCCCCTGTGTGATTCACAGCCTCTTAAAGACCACTGGAGGGTCAGCTATGAGTCACTTCCAATGGGATGGCACTCAAGAACAACAATAATACACCATTAGGGAATGTTGGTGGCAGAGCCCAAAAAGAGTGGTGCTGCTAATGCAAAGACTGTGGTTCCCTGGAGGTTTGAATTCTCCAGATGCTCCAGGGGGGAATGGTGGTCACTCTCCTGTATGATTTACAGCCTTGGAAACCAGCTAGACAATCAACCACGAGTCAGAATCAATTTAACAGCAGTGAGATAAAGATAAAGAGTACTCCTCTGTAAGAATATACCATAGTTTGTTTATTTATTTATCCAATGGAGATAATGAATTTTTAATTAGTTTCCTCATTCTATGAATTATTATTGAGACATATTTTATATATTATTTACTATGTAAAACATATATTTAACATATTATCTGAATCAATATAGATTTTCTTTCTTTCTCTTCATCCTTTCCTTACCATTTCTCCCACATCCAGTTTAGATCTCATAGCTTTGTGCTCCAGTCTTTCCTAAGCTCGTTGTTGTATATCTTTAAGTCGGAACTGACTTACAATTGACCGACCCTCCAGTGGATTTTCAGAGGCCCTTCAGGGGGTTTTCAGAGGTGATAAATGTATTTTCAAAACCCTCTAGTGAGTTTTCAGTTGCAGTCAATCTCACGAGAGGAGACTGCACAGTCTTCTCCAACAGAACTGCTAATGGATTCAAACCCAGTGCCTTTGAGTTGGCAGAGCAACTCTTTACCACTAAGCCACCAGAGCTCCCTTTTCTGTGCTAGTGTTTAATAACTCCTTTTACACCTCATTTTTGCCAGCACTGTACTTACTCTTCCCCGTAGCACAAACACCCTCTTTTCCCCTACCTTCCAATTATTACCTCAACTCTTCTGACAACTGTTTAGTTCTTAATCGACATTTCTTACTTCTCTCTTTAGAATTTTTTTTAAAAAGAATTTTTAAGATTTTACCAATTTCTCAAAATGCCTATACCATCTTTGTGTCCATAGTACAAAGAGAATAGAGGCTTCTAGACAGGAATTCTTCCATTTTCTGTCTTCTTTCTTCTAATTTTAGGTGCAATGGTGGTGCAGACCCTCAATGAGATGGACTGACACAATGACCTCAGCAGTGGGCTCAAGTGTATAAGGGACAATGAGGGCAGCACGTTAGGACTGCTCTACACCTGTTGTTCGTAGGGTCACTATGAGTTCTATTTGACTCGATGGCGCTTAACAACAAAGACAAAACATGACCTTCCATTGCATTTCCCAGGCTCTAAATCTTCATGGGGTTACACTGCTCATCTTTCCTCCATAGAACAGCTGGTAGATTTGAAGCTTTCTCTTTTGGGTTAAGGAAATACATAATGCACTGCATCACCAGAGCTATTTCCTATAAAGATCGTTGTTGTTGTTGTTATTGTTGTTGTTGTTGTTGTGTACCATATGGGAACCAACCCAAAGCTGACCCTCCTGTGGGTTTTCAGAGGCAATTTAATTGCACAGAAGGAGACTGACCATCCTTCTCCCATGGAACAGTTGATGGATTTGAACTGCATGCTTTCAGGATTGCAGCACAGCTTCTTGCCACTAGGCCACCAAGAAAATCTTATGAGATAATTCTACTCTGATGCTTAAGACATTGCTATGAAGTAGGATGATATTCTTGATATCCTCCCACAGCTAATCTTCACTTATTAGTATTCAAGGCTTCAAACCTGTTCTTGAGATGGCCTTTAATTTCAAGAGGGATAGACTCAAGGCTGAGCTTTGGTGGTTTTTGGGTTTTTTTGCTTTAGCTTTAGTTTGAACTTGCATACAAGTAGTCGATGATCTGATGACACAACCTTGCCTGAGAAGGTCCTGAGGAATTTGTTGCAGAAGAAAGTCAAGGATTGCAGCCCCCAATATGGATTGATGCTTAACATCAAGAAAACCAAGATTCTCACCACTGGGCCAATTCGCAAAGAGATTGACATTGTTAATAGCATCAGCTTGCTTGGCTCCACAATCAACACTCTAGGTACCAAGAATTAGGACATCAAGAGATTAATTACATTGGGGAAAATCTGCTGTCAGGGACCTCTCCAGACTACTGAAGAGCAATGATGTCAATCTGGAGACTAGGTGTGCCTGATCCAGGCAATGGTCTTTGCCATTAGCTACTTTACATGAGAGAACTAGACAATGACTAAGGAAGATAGAAGAATCAATGTCTTTGAGTTGTGTTTTAGGAGAAGAGTATTGAATATATCATGGACTCTTAAGAGAACAAATAAGTTCATCCTGGAGAAGGTGAAACCAGGCTGCTCCTTGGAGGCAAGGATTCCGAAGCTTCGTCTGACATACTTTGGGCATGTTGCAAGGAGGGACCAATCCTTGGAGAGGAATATCATGGTTGGAAGGGTAGAGGAACAGTGCAAGAGAGGAAGACCCTGGATGAGACGGATTGACTCAGTGACTGTGGTAATGGGGATAGGTGTGTCAGAGACAATGAAGTTGTCTCAAGATAGAGCAGGGTTCAGAACTGTTGTACATGGGGTCACTATGAGCTTCAAGTGACTCGTTAACACGTAACAACAACAACATGAAGTAGGAATCAACACAAGGGCACTCAACAACTTCTAAATTGATCTGCATTTATCCTTCCTTCCTTCCTTCCCTCCCCCCTCTTTTCGTAGTAGAAGAGATGGTGTTCTAAGGAAGTCCTTTTGCCTGTCCTCCATATTCTATCTCCAAATTATATTTAATTCACTAACTTTAAGTAACTCTGGTGGTGTAGTTTGTAATGAGTTGTGTTGCAAACACAAAGATGACCCTGGGAAGTTCAAATTCACTAGTAACTCCATGGGAGAAAGATAAGCCATCTCCTTCTGTGCAGATTGACAGCCTCTCAAAAGCCCCTGGAAAGTCAGCTATGAGTCAGTTCTGACTTGATAGCAATGAGTTTATGTCAGTTTGAATAAACCTTGGTCCCTCAGGCACCATAAATTTTCACTTCCTACTGGGACTTTCCTTCAGCTGGTAGACACTTTCTATGTCAACCTTGCCTTCTACTTGTTTTCTCCTCCCCGTCTTGGCCAAGTTTCTTAAGAGTGAACTTATATCACTGCCTTTGCCAAAGTCACCAGTGATTCTTTATTGCCAAGACCAAAACCTATTTTCCAGTCCCTATTTTATATACTCTCTTTGCTTTTGTGTCACCACTCTGTGGTTTTTCTCTTACTTCCTGATCACTCTAGTTTCAACTCTATTTAGTGGAGTTGTCTTTTTCCTTCTACTCCTCTAAGGTTTCACATAAGCACAATCAAGTGTTCTAGGATTCTCATTCTTCTCAGAGTCAGCCATAATTTATTGTGATTTACACAGTTACATGCCTTTGCATAGTCAAGGAAACACAGATAGACATTCCTTTGGTACTTGCTGCTTTCAGCCAAGATCCACCTGGCATTAGCTATAATATCTCTAGGACCACAGCCTCTCCTTAACCCAGCCTGTACTTCAGGCAGTTCTCTGTTGACATGCTGTTCCTGTCTTTCTTGGGTAATCTTCAGCATAATCTTGCTTGCATGTGATATCAATGATAGTGTTTGATAATTTCTGCACTCTGTCAGATCACCTTTCTTTGGAATGGGAACAGATATAGATCTCTTCCAGTCAGTTGGCCAGGTGGTTGTGCTCCAGATTTCTTGGCACAACTTAGTGAGCACATTCAGGACAGTGTCTGTTTGTTGAAATATGTCAGTCAGTATGCCATCAATTCCTGGGGCCTTCTTTTTTGTCAATTCTTGAACCAGGAGGCAGTCATTAGAACAGAGGGAAAAAAATACTGCTTGGTTCAAAATTGGGAAGAGTGTGCACTAAGGATGTGTCCTATCTCCATATCTTTTCAAACTATATGTGGAACAGATTATCTTGGACGTTGGGCTCTATGAAAAATGCGGCATCAAGATTGGAGGTAGACTCATCAACATTCTGCATTATGCAGATGATATAATCCTGCTTGCTGAAACTGAGGAGGACCTGAAGCACTGTTTGCAGATGGTCAAGGACTCTAGCCTTCAATATGGACTGAAGCTCAACATCAAGAAAACAAGGATTCTTACCACTGGGCCTTTTGGGAGCATGATGATGAATGGTGAAGAGACTGAGATTGTTAATAACAATCAGTTTGCTTGGCTCTACAATCAACACTCTTGGTACCAAAAGCCAGGAAATTAAAAGAAGAATTGCATTGGGAACATCTACTGTCAAAAGACCTCTCCAAAGTACTGAAGAGCAATTATGTCAGTCTGGAGTCTAAGTTGCATCTGATACAGGCCATGGTCTTTGCAATTATTTGCTATGCATCAGAAAGCTGGACAATGACTAGGAATGATAGAAGAATTGATGCCTCTGAGTTGTGGTGCTGGGGAAGACTATTGAATATACCATGGACTGCTAGGAGGAGAACAAACAAGTTCATCCTAGAGAGAGTGAATCCAGGTTGCTCAATGGAGGCAAGGATTTTGACATACTTTGGACATCTTTCAAGGTGGTATCAGTCCTTGGAGAGGGACATCATGTTTGGTAGGGTAGATGGACAGTGCAGGAGAGGAAGACCTTCGATGAGGTGGATTGATTCAGTGACTGGGGTGTGTCAGAGACAATAAGATTGGAACAGAATAGAGCAGGGTTCAGGGCTGTTGTGCATAGGGTCACTATGAGTCTCAGGCAACTAGACAGCACATAACAACAATAACCTCTAAGGTTGTCAGTAGGTTAGTAAGTAAAAAGGAAAATCTACTTTCCATTTCCAAGAACCTTTTCAATTGAGAGACGCTAAGGTGCTAAGGACTGTACTCTTCAATAAGGACTGAAGTTCAACACCAATAAGATAAAGATTCTCTCCACTAGGCCAGTTGGCAGCACCATGATAGATGGAGAAGAGATTGAGGTTGTTAACAATTATAGCTTGCTTAGCTCTAACAATCAACACTCTTAATACTAAGAGTCAAGAGATCAAAAGACGAATTGCACTGGGAAAATCTGCTGTCAGGGACCTCTCCAGAGTGAATACAATACTGTCAGTCTAAAGACTAAGATGTGCTTAAACCAGGCCATGGTCCTCACAATTACTTGTTTGGCATCAGAAAGCTGGACAGTGGCTAATGATGACAGAAAAAAAAAATCTATGCCTTCAAATTGTGGTGCTGGTGAAGAGTCTTGAACATACCATGGACTACCAAGAAAACAAACAGACAAGACAGACGTCTTGGAGGGGATGAAACCATGTTTCTCCTTCGAGGCTAGGATTTTGAAGTTCTGTCTCATAGACTTTGGCCATATGGCCAGGAAAGATTAGTCCTTAGAGGACATCATGCTTGGAAGGGTGGAGGGACAGCGTAAGAGAGGAAGACCCTGGATGAGATGGACTGATTCAATAACTGGGGCAGTGATGTGTCAGAATCAGTGCTACTGACTCAGGACAGGGCAGGGTTCGGAGCTGCTGTAGTATGTTGCTATGGGTCACAGGCAAATTAATGTCACAAAACAACAACAGCAGCAAAATCTCCTTATCAGAATAATATATAGTGACTCCTAGCCAGTGGGCATTAACAGTAAGTGAAAACAAAGTCCATTATGAGTGGTGGTTAAAAATAAGACACCTCAAGAGCAAAATGGCCTCTACTTTACCTATAACAACTGTATTATAAGTTTACTTTTTTCCTTTTGAGCTTATTTGTTGTAAATATTTACTAGCCTGAGGTTTGGGTGACCTCAAGCTGACTCTATGAACAATAGATCTGAACCTTGCCCCAGTTTACTAGAAATCCTTGAAGATGCTAATTTCTAACTTATGAAGAACATTTATATATAGGCTATATGCATATGTAGATGTATATACAAATGAATGTATGTAGACTTGTTGAAGACTTCTATCTTGAGAACTTGACAATAATTGATTGGGAGTATTCTGCCTCCTTCTAGCCTTTCTTTGATTTGTTTTTCGTCAGAAGAGTAGCCTGTCCACATATTCAATGAACAAGTGCAGAAAAGGCAGGTAAAACGTACCCAGTGGCCCCACTACTCTATCACCACCATGTTAACACTTGATACCTTCCTCTCAGTGTCTCCATCCCTCCGCCTCCCACCCTACTTCTGTAGCCCATTCTAATTGGAGCTCAGAGTTTGACTTGGAAAGTTTTTGTGTCAACACATACCATGTGTCTTGGCAGTTTGCGAAGTCTGAGAAGCTTCAGGAGACATTTCTTCCTTCTGACTTACCCATGTGTTTCACTTAAATTCTTGTAAACATACTCTTCTGTGCCACACGAGTAATCAGCCTGTAGCTTCAAGGACTGTAACAGAAAAATCAAATTGAAACTCATGTAAACAAAAGGGAAATTATTGGTTCCTATGATTAGAAATCCAGAAGGCGATCAGGCTTCAGGAGCAGCTGGATTTAGTGGCTCTGGATCTGTTTCTTGGCAATCTCCTGAAATGGCTTCTTCCATGTGTTGGCTTGATCCCTGGACTCCTTTTATGAAGATAAAATGAGTGTAGTAGTTCTTGGTCTTACAGAGCGAGGTCATCACTTTTGATGAAGTTCATGTAAGAGCAAGGAAGCTTCTTTTTCAGAAACCTCCAGCATACTTCTAGTCACATGGCTATTTTTGAGCCAACCCCTGTCCCCAAGGGAATGTCACACAGATTGCCCTGAGCTCCTTTACCAATTACTGGCTAGCAAAATGGTATTTATCCTTAGCCCAGGCAGTCACAGATGTAAAGTACAGGAGATACGTTAAGCAGAATTGTTGTGGTGGTTAGGTGCCATGCACGTGACTACAATTCCTAATGACCCTAGGAACAACGCATCCGAACCTTGCTCATCCTGTGCCATCCTCAGCAATTCTGTTACAGTCACTGTGTCAATCCATCTCGTTAAGGGTATTCCTCTCTTGCGCTGGCCCTCCACCTTTCCAAGCATGATGTCCTTCTATAAGGATCAGCCCCTTCTAAGTGAAGCTTCACTATCCTTGCCTCCAGGGAACACCCTGAATGAAAAAAGACATATTTGTTTGTTCTCTTGGCAGCCCATGGGATACTCAGCTCTCTTCTCCAACACAACCCAAAGGCATTGATTCTTCTTCTGTCATCATTTGTCACTGCCAAGTTTCAGATACATAACAAGTATTTGAAAAGACCTTGTCTTGAATCAGGTACATCTTAGTCTTTAAACTGACATCATTGTTCCGTAAGGTCTTAGAGAGGTCTTTGACAGCAGATTTACCCAATACAACATAAGTCTTTTGATTTCTTGCCTGCTGGTTGACCAAAGGTGTTGACTGTGGATCTAAGCAAGATTAAATTACTGACAACAACAATCTTCTCTCCATGCATTATGATGTTGCCCACCGGCCTAATAGTGAGAATTTTTGTCTTCTTAATTTTGAGGTGTAATCCATATTGAAGGCTGTAGTCTTTGATCTTTCTGCAGCAAATGTCAAGTCCTCTTTGATTCTGGCAAGCAAAAATTGTGTCATCTGCATAATGCTGGTCTTGATGAGTCTTCCTTTCTATATTCAATATTCTTTGTTAACATCATATTTGACAGGCGTCAATTCTTTGACCATTCAAGGAAAATAATTCTATATAGACTCTATGAACAACAAACCTGAAACTTGCCCTATCTTGCACCACCTTCATGATCTCAGTCCTGTTCAAACCCATTGTGGTAGCAATCACTGTGTCAAGCCTGCTTGTTGAAGGTCTTCCTCTCTTTGGCTGATCTATCTTTCCTGTCGTGATGTATCTCTCTCTAAGCACTGGTTTCTCCTGAAAATATGCCAAAAGTAAATG
>NW_006399787.1:16057818-16071372 GCF_000299155.1 Elephantulus edwardii
ATTTGCATATCTCCATAATTTTATATTCAAAATACAGCATGCTGTACACACTATTCTGTACCTTACTTTTATAACTTAACAACATCCATTGGAGATTGCTACATCAGATTGCTACATAAAAACTTTGCCGTTCTTTTTTTCCCCCAATGCATTGATCATGCTGTATAGATGTGCTATAAGTATTTAATAGCAGGAATGGCATCCAATTCCTAAACAACATGCTTCTGGACACTCTATGAACTTTTATAAATGCCGATAGTTATAGAGGGACTTCAGGCCTTTTGCTCGTAGGGTCGCTATGAGTCATGCTTGACTTGAAGGTAATCAACAACAACAAGAAGCTTTTAAGTTGTTAATAATATCTTGCTTTAGATATAACTGTTCTACCTGATAATATTCTTGTTTAGGTGACTACAAGTAGAACTTGTAGTGACCCTATGAACAATAGATCTGAACCCTGTCCTATCCTGTGCCATCTTCACAATTTGACATACTCAAGACCATTGTTGCAGTCACTGTGACAACTCACCTGGTGGAGGGTCTTCCTTTCCTTTGACATCTCTCCACTTTTCCAAGCATGATGTCCCTCTCCAAAGAATAAACTCTCCTAATAACATGCTCAAAATATGTGAGATGAAGCCATATCATCTTTGCCTCCTTAGGAGCCCTCTGTTTGCACCCTTTTCAAGACATATTTGTTCTTTGAACAGTCCATGGAATATTCTGGACTCCTCCAACACCACAATTCAAAGCCATCAACTCATCAGATGTCATTTTATACATCTGGGGAATATTTGAAACATATTTTTTTAAAGAGGGGTTAATGAGGCATTGCTTTTCTTAGCAGCTCTACCAATTTATAAGGCAAGGTATGTAAATGCCTTTTTCAGAATACCCTTAGTAACAGAGCATGCTATGGACTTTGAGATTTGATAAGAGAAAATTGATATTTTACTGTAGTTTTTACTTCTTCCTGCAAGTGAGACTGAGTCACATCCATATGTCTAGGAGTCATTTGTACTTCTAGACTTTATCTGTTCATTTTCTTGGTCTATTTTTCTATTGCACTGCTTGTCTTAGGAGCTCATATATTAGGGAAGGCCATCTTTGGTTCGTAATGGAGCTGTAACATTTCACCGTAGTTTGTCTTTTGACTTTGCTTATGGTATTTTGCATGCAAAAGGTTTTCTCTAATTGAATTTCTTTTTTTAAATTTAATATAATTAATCTAGTCTTCCCTACTCTACAACAAACATTTTTCTCTTGGGTCCTTTTGATGACTTAATTTCATTCGTTTAAATATTGGACCCACTTGAAATTTACTCTGAACAATTTTCCTGTGTGGAATAAATTAAAATTTTACTTTCCTCCCACCACTCTCCATTTTGATTCTTCTTGAAATGTGCTAAACCAGAATTCTCTTTGTATCATCAGTACTTGTTATTATTTTCCAAGAGGAAGTGAGTTGAGGTGACTGTAGTTAAGTGGACCAATGTACACACTGTGACAACTTAGCAAAACAAGTGAAAATGGTTTATTAAGACAATAAGAGAGAGGCATAGCTAATGAAGGGTTGACAAGGTAAAAAAGTTAAAGTGAAAAAGAAAGAAAAAGGAAGAGAGGGAGGGGACAGTTGGAAAGACAAGGGTGAAACAAAACTTTAGAGCATGCTGTCGATTGAAAAAGAGTAAGGGAGACCAACCTTCCACGTGGGTACTGCATGTACTGACTCCCAACCTTAGGAACTCCCAATTGACTGGGAGACATCCATATTTATTTCCATCCAAAAAAAGATGACTCAACAGAGTGTGGAAATTTTGGAACTACATCACTCTTATCACACAATAGCAAAATCCTGCTGAAGACTATCCAGAAACGACTGGAACAGTACATTGACAGAGAATTAACAGAAATACAGGTTGGGTTTAGAAGAGTTGTGGTTCTAGAGACATTATTGTCAATGTCAGATGGATCTTGGTAGAAAGCAAAGAGTACCAGACGAATGTCTGTGTTTCATTGACTATGCAAAGGCATTTGACTATGTGGATTACAACAAACTGTGGCAAACCTTGAAGAAAATGGGAATCCCAGAACACTTGATTGTGCTTATGTGATACCTATACTTGGACCATGAAGCAGTCATCAGAACAGAGCAAGGAAACACTGCATGGTTCAAAATCAGGAAAGGAGTGCATCCAGGATGCATCCTGTCTCCATACCTTTTCAATCTATATGCAGAACAGATTATTCAGGAAGGAGTGCTTTATGAGGAGGAATGTGGCACCAGGATTAGAGGAAGAATCATCAATAACCTACATTATGTAGATGACACAACCTTTCTTGCTGAAACTGAAGAGGACCTGAAGCGTTTGCTGCAGAAAGTCATAGAGTTAGAACTGATCCATAGTTGACCCTCTGGTGGGTTTTCAGAAGCAGTTAATCGCATGGGAGGAGATGGTCCATTCTTCCACAGAACAGCTTTTGGATTCAAACCACATGCCTTCGGGATTGCAGCACAGCTTCTTGCCACTAGGCCATCAGAGCTCCATACACTTCAAGATATTTTCAATATTCTCTACAGATTTCCAAATATATAGGCACCCGGGAGGAACAGTGAGTTAAGCTTTGTGCTGCTAACCAAAAGGTTAATGGTTAAAATTAATCAGCTACTCTATGTTGTATTTGCCTCCGGAAACTCTACATATGAACAGTGCTCAGGCCTTTCGTTCACAGGGTCACTATGAGTCATCTACGACTCGCTGGCACCTAACAACAATAACAACAACGACAGAGAGAGAGCTACATTGGCCTAGTGGACAGAATGTTATGCTATCAAGCCGAAGGTGGGTGATTTTATTCTGCAGCCCTCAGGCCAGGTTCAAATTCTTTTCTGTCAAACATTCTTCTAGGTGGTATAGCACTGGTCTGTGCATTGCTGTATAGAGGTAATTTGTGGTTGCTGTGATGCTGAACACTGTAACACTGATGTGCCAAACGTGGTAATGGGTACCCATGGTGGACAGTGTTTGCTGGAACTTCCCTACTAAAACAAGTCTGGAAGCAGGAGCGGCATCCACTTCTCAAATGGCTTGCCTCCGGAAACTCTATGTATGAACAGTGCTCAGGCCTTTTGTTCATAGGGTCGCTATCAGTCGTCTACAACTCAACGACACCTAATAACAACAAGAACAACTCTATGTTGTTGTTGTTGTTAGGTGCCGTCAAGTCTCCTGTGACTCATAACAACCCTATGTATAACAGCCCTAAATCCTGCTCTGTCCTGTGCCAATCTCACTGTCTCTGACACACCTACTCTGATTACACCAGTCACTGAATCAATCCACCTAATTGAAGGTCTTCCTCTCCTGCACTATCCCTCCATCCTCCCAAGTGTAACATCTCTCTGCAAGGACTAGTCCCTCCTTGCAACATGTCCAAAGTTATGTCAGACAAAGCTTCAGAATCCTTGCCTCCAAGGGGCAGCCTGGTTTTACCCTCTCTAGGATGAACCTGTTCATTTTCTTAGTATTCCATGGTATATTGAACACTTCTCCAACACCACAGATCAAAGGCATCAATCCTCCTTCTATCGTCCCTGGTCATTGATTTGGCCAGCTCTCTGACACATAGCAAGTAATTGCAAAGACCATGGACTGTGTCAGATGTACCTTAGTCTCCAGAGTGACACCATCGCTCTTTAATACTTTGGAGAGGTCCCTAACGGCAGACTTTCCCACCACAATACATCTTTTAATTTCCTGGCTGCTGGTGCCAAGAGTGTCAACTGTGGAGCCAAGCAAACTAAAGCTGTTAACAATCTCGAAGAAAAAGAAAACCTTGTGGAGCCACTCTACTCTGTCCTATAAAGGTCACCATGAACCCCAGTCAACACAGTGGCAGTGAATTTGAAATGAATTTGAAAATGCAAGTTTTCATTGACATTGATTAGCCAAGCAATACCTCACAGGGTTTCTTTAACTTCAATTCCTCTTACTGTCTATATAGTGTTTTAGAAGTTTAAATGATGATGGCAAGAAAGATCTTGAAATTATACAAAGAGTAATGCTATATATTTTCACAATCATTACTATTTGGAAATATGTTTGCTCAGAACGTTTGTTCAAACTACAAACAATAAAACAAGGCTTATGTTATTTAAGTCACTTAAAACCAGTATACTCAAAGTTCTATTTAGTAATTTAGACCCTTATACACAGCGTGATGGTTCTTTTTTACTATTTGTTATGAATTTAATTTTGCCTCCAAAAACGTGTTGTAAATCCCAACCTATAAACCCATATGTTAATGAGGCTGGGTTACTATGTTGTTGTTGCTGTATGTCAGTGAGTCAGAACATTGAGTTGGAACCAACCCAGTGGGTTTTCAGAGGCAATTAATTGCACAGGAAGAGATTGCCTATCTTTCTCTTGACAAGCAGCTGGTGGATTGCAAACCTTGTGACTTAATATAGGGTTAGCATAGGGTATGTTTTTTCATCAGTTTTACAAGCTATAAAAGGAGCATATTAAGGAAATGGAGATGAAGTGGTGAGTTGAGGTAACTAATTAACATGTTACCGCACACTTTTAAATTGACGACTGTGCTTAGAAACACATTTTCCGTCACTTGCAGCAACGTGTTAAGTGAATTGCAGTTAAGTGGAAAGATAGAAAGCAAGCCAGATACTCTCCTATGCAATCAAGGCAGATAGTTCACTCCTGGTTACATTTTAAGATATTGCTAAGCCCCAGGAGTGTAAACCAAGAGACAGCCACGCTGGGCTATGAGAGTCCCTCCAAAGCTACTTGTGTAGGAGGGAGCCAGGAGCAAAGAGAGAGCAGAGGCATATCTTGGTTTTTAGCCGTGGATTTGGGGGTGTGGGACTGGCCAAGTTTAGGTGCCCTGGGGTACTCAACTCACTTTAACTGTGAGGAAAATATAATTGGCATTGTGGTTCTCTACTGGAATAGAAACTGACTTCTATTCACAGTAACAGGATGTCATGGTCACTATTGAGTAAATGCCTTTGACAAGTCCCAACAGACTTCTGCTGTAGCGCTGTCACATTGGATTATAGTTAATTGTTTACTTGTTCGTCTTTCCCAGGAGACTGTGAATTCTTTAAGAGCAGAAACGCTTTGTCTTCTTTGAATTCCTGTAGCCCAGTCACCTCTTTCAATAAGAATGTGCTTATTGCACATTTTTCCTCTTCTGTAGCCTACACAGTTACACATCCTATTCATCTCTACTTACTATTTTAACAGTTAGTATGTATCAGCTATTGAACCAAAACAATTCATAAGTGCTCTTCCACCAGTTTCCACCAAGCTGACTACAACACATGGAAACTCCATGTGTTTTGTTGCTCCAAAGAGGTTTTCAATGGTTGACTCTTCAAAAATAAAGGACCAAACTTCTCTTGGGAGTTTATCTTTGGGCGTTCTCAAACTTCCAATCTATTGGATAGCAGTCACACATTTTAACCATTTGGATCACTCAAGGACTTCTTGCATGTAATTTCTTTTAAAATTCTCACAAGAACCTCATAACATTGTTGTTGTTTGCTCTCAATTTTACTGCCACTCACAGTGATCCTGTGAACAACAAATCTGTACCTCGTCGTGTCTCACACCATCTCATGACCTCTATCATCCTCATGTCCATTGTCGTAGTCACTGTATCAATCCATTTTATTGATGATCTTCTATTTTGCTGAGCCTTCCCTTCTCTCAACATGTCTTTTTCTAAAGACTGACCCTTCTCTGACAGCACAGCCAAAGTATATGAAACAAAGCTTCACCCTAGTTGCCATTAAGGAGTACTCCGATTGCATTTCCTGGTAGGACGGGTAAGGAAACCAGGGACAGAGAATTTAAGTAACCTGTCTATTAATAGGCACATAGATAATAGGTGGTAAAACCAAGATTCAAACTCCAGCTGGTATAAGTTCAGTGTTCACTGCTCTTAACAGGCAACTTATTCTTAGCTGCCCCTAGCCTTTGAGCTGTAGTTGTAGAGAAGAGTACTAAATATCCCACGAAGTGCCAAAAGAATAATATGTGCTGGGGAAAGTGCAGCCGAAGTGCTCCTTGGAGACAAGGATAACAAAGCTTTATCTCACATACTTTGGACATGTTGATCGACAGGCTATTTCTCGCAGAGAGACAACATGCTAGGGAAGGTGGAAGAGTCAGGAAAAGAGAGAAAAACACTCAACCAGATGTATTGACGCAGTCACTGCTGCAACCGACTCAAGTATGTTAGAAATTATGAGAATGGGGGAGCTCTGGTGGCCTAGTGGCAAGGAGCTGCAACTACAGTCCCAGAGGCGCACGGTTCGAATCCACCAGATGCTCTGCCGGGGAAGGAGGGACAATCTCCTCCTGTACCAGTCAGATCTGATTTGACAGTACACTCACACAAAAATAATAAAATAAAAAAATTTAAAAAAAGAAATTATGAGAATGGCACAGACGAGAACAAGGTTCAGGTCTGTTGTTCACAGGGTCTCTATGAGTCCTATCTGACTCAACAGCACATTAACAACAAAAACAGCAGCTTTCGTGGTGAGAAGGAAAAACAATTCTATATGAAATAAGCATATATCCTTTTGCCTTCCAGAGGAGTGGCATAATTCACCCCAAGGGAAGTGTACTTTTTAGTGATTATTGTTATTTGTCTAGGAAAATACTGTGATGATCCTGTTTGAGGAATCCCACCCCCCACTCCACCCAGTTCAGGGAAAGCAAGCATGAAATAAAAGGCTAAATTGCTTATGTAAGAAAGAAATGGGTAATTGTGAACTTTTAGCTGACTGCTCACAAAACTGAATAAGGGCTCTGGGGAAAATAAAAGAGGAGTAACAAGTGAGAGCCAGACTCTTCGCTTGTTCATGGGTGAGGAGAGATTTCTTGCAATGGAGAAGCCTTGAGAAAATAAAAAATAACCCTGAACTGTCAGTAATAGTTTGCAATCCACAATAAAAGACATATAAGAAATGTTTTATGGGGAGGGAGGAAAAGGAATGGTAGCTGCCATGGAGCCAATTGGCCCTAGGAGATCAATTATTAACTTGTACTCTTTTCGACATGGCATGAGATCTGTTATCTCAAAGGACATCGTTTGTTCCTACTTCTACACCAAGACATGCTGAGCTCCCAGATTCCAAACCAAGAGAACAGACCACACTGAGTTGGGAGAACTTCTCATGTTAAGTGACAACATATGTGGGAGTTGAAAGTGATGGTTTGGAACAAGCAGTAGCAGTGAATAAAGCAAGTGGCATCACCAGCCCACTGCTAAAACAATAGCCATCTGGAAATCCACAGGAATTAGTGGGAGAGACTTTCTGCGGTGGCCTGGAAGCCTGAGCAAAACTGACTTCTAAAAGCTGAGGGACACAGTAACATCTGTTGTTATTAGATGCCATCAAGTTGACTACGACTTATAGCAATCCTATAAACAGATCTAAACCTTGTACCATCTTCACCATTTCCGGTGTGCTCAAGCGCATTGCTACAGTCACTGCATCAAACCACCTTGTTAGGAGTTTTCCTCTTTTTCGCTGACCTTCCACCTTTCCCAGGATGATGGCTTTTCCCAAAAACTGGTCCCTCCTAACTACATGCCCAACGTATGTGAGAAAAAGTTTTACTACCCTTGCCTCTAAAGAGTATCTTTTTTTCCAAAACAGACTTATTTGGCAGTTCGTTGAATATTCTACACTTCTCTAATATTACCACTCAAAGTTATAGATTCACCTTTGGTCTTCCTTATTCATTGTCCAACTTTCAGATCCACAGGGAGATATTGAAAAGACCCTAACCTGGATCAGCCACACCTTAATCTTTAAACTGACCAATAGCATTTGTTGTTGTTATGTGTTGTTGACTACCACTCATAGTGACCCTATGCACAATAGCTCTGAACTCTGCTCTATTCTGAGCTAATCTCACTGTCTCTGATACACTAACCCTCTTTATTGCAGTTACTGTGTCAGTCCATCTCATCAAGAGTCTTCCTCTCCAGCACTGTCCCCCCACCCTTCCAAGCATGAAGTCCTTCTCCAAGGATCAGTCTCTCCTGGCCATGTGCCCAAAGTACGTGAGACAGAGCTTCAAAATCCTAGCCTTCAAGGAGAAATTTGATTTCACTCTCTCCAAGACAGACCTATTTGGTTTTTTGGTGACCCATGGTATGTCCTAGGCCCACAACTCAAAGGCTTCAATTCTTCTTCTGTTGTCGTTAGTCATTGTCCAGCTTTCTGATGCATAGCAAGCAATTGTGAAGACCGTGGTCTGGATCAGGTGCACCTTAGTCTTTAGACTGACATCGTTGCTTCTCAATACTCTGGAGTGTCCCTGACAGCAGATTTTCCCAGTGCAATTCGTCTTTTGATTTCATGACTGCTGGTGACAAGCGTGTTGATTGTGGAGCCAAGTAAGCGGTAATTGTTAACAACCTTAATCTCTTCTTC
Source organism: Elephantulus edwardii (assembly GCF_000299155.1). NCBI lineage: Eukaryota > Metazoa > Chordata > Mammalia > Macroscelidea > Macroscelididae > Elephantulus > Elephantulus edwardii. The sequence goes on from NW_006399787.1 coordinate 16,066,295, forward strand.
ATCTGTCATGGTACTATCAATTGGTCCAGTGGTGAGAATCTTTATCTTCTTGATGTTGAGCTTCTATCCGTATTGAAGACTACAGTCCTTGACCTTCTGCAGCAAGCACTTCAGGTCCTCCTCAGTTTCAGCAAGCAAGGTTGTGCCATCTGCATAAAGTAGATTGTTGATAAGTCTTCATCCAGTCCTGATGCCACAATCCTTCTCATAAAACCCAGCCTCCTGAATGATCTGTTCTGTAAATGAATTGAAAAGGTATGGAGACAGGGCCCATACTTGACACACTCCTTTTGATTTTGGTTTGATTTTGACCATGCAGTGTTTCCTTGCTCTGTTTTGAGAACTGCTTCCTGCTCTGAATATATGTTTTGCATGAGCACAATCAAGTGGTCTGCGATTCCCATTCACATCAAGGTCAGCCACAATTTGTTGTGCTCTACACAGTCAAATGCCTTTGAAACATGGTCAATGAAATACAGACCTTCCTCTGGAATTCTTTCCTATCTGCTAAGATCCATCTGACATTTGCAATAATGACTCTAGTGCCACTACTTCTTCTAAACACAGCTTATATTTCTGGTAGTTCTCTGTCGATGTGCTGCTTCATCATTTGAAATAGCCTCCATGTGCAAACATACTAAGAATACTTCCATTAGTAAAAATGTTACAGTTTTAACATTATGCAGACCTAGGAATTAAAGGTAGGTTATACAAGTTTCCTCTTATAAGCAAAGATCTATTGTATGAGCATGTGTTAGGAATAAGTATCCAGCATTGACATTGAGAGCAGGCTCAAGGGTAGTACAAATGATTCCCATGCTTGCTTTCGATCCAAAAGGTTGAAGGTTCCAATTCCCCCAAAGGTAATTTGACAGAAAGATTTAGAAATCTACTTCTGAAAATCAGATATTGAAAACCTTGTGGAGCATAGTTCTACTCTAACTCACACGATGAGACCTCTATGTGTAAGAAACTATGATGATTCATTTATTGAGAAGATGGCATAATGAAACTTAGTCATTCTCCAGTGTTGTTCTTTGAAGATATTCTATACTGATGACATTCACATAAGGGGCACATTTTCTCGTGTAGAATCTAGATTTAACATTATAAACCTCAGTATCTCGCTTGGAAGTAAAACGGAGCAATAGTTTATTATCACTGTGTTCACCAGCCATAGTTGTTCAGTGCTGGTATATGACACAACGGATGTTTGTCATTGCCCAGATAACTTACTTGGTCCAATTTGACCCATTTTCCTTACTCAAAAAGCACATTTGAGTTCAAGAAAATGAGACATTTCCTATTCTGAGTTATGCTTCTAAAGTATATCACTGTTAAACCTAGTTTTGTTATTGATAAATTCTTGTATAACAGTCAACAGTTTATCAGCAACATTGTAAAGAAATCTCATTACGTACAAAATGGTACACAATTCTCATACATTGCAAAGAACCTGTGGCTTACTGGGCAAGGTGTGGAACTGAGATTTGAAGGCCTTGGGTTCACGTCCTGATTGCAGTTGACTGATTGTTGCTTAAGAAAGTGAATCTATTTCCTCATCTGCAGAGTGCATAATAAAATAACATCTTTATCTCAGTTTCCTTAAGAGGTTTCAAACAAGACGCAATAAATAACTAAACATCAATTTTTTTTTAATTCCCATGGGCTTGCACAGATTACCAGCTATACAGTAGCCAGGATAAAGTGCCTGAAAGAAGCACTCATAGCACAGTATGTAACCCATAAAGCTAATAACCGAAATTTAACAGTTCAAACCCACCAACTGCTCCACAGGGAAAAGTCGGATAGTCTCTTTCCACAAAGATTTACTGCCTCAGAAACTCAATAAGAGGTCCCTATGACTGGGAGCTCTGGTGGCCTAGTAGATAAGGAGTTGTATTGTCAACTCAAAGGTATGTGGTTTGAATCCAATAGCTATTCCAAGGGAGAATGATGGGCAAGCTTTCTGTGTGATTTAGTCCCTCTGAAAATCCTCTGGAGGGTCATACATGAGTTGCTTCCAAATCAACGACACATAGAAACAGTAACATGAGTGGGATTCAATTCAAGGGCAATGGATTATACAATGTCGAAGGCAATAGGAACACCATGCTTGGGAAGGAAGGTAGAGGGATCGCTAAGGAGAGAAAGATCCTCAACCGGGTGGATTGCAGCAATGGGATTAAGGGTGCTGGAGATTGGGAGGATGGCACAGGATAAGACAGGGGTCAGATCTGTTGCTCATAGGGTTGCTGTGAGTTGTACTCAACTTGACAGCATCCAACAACAAGTACAATCCTCACCTTTCATGTTAGAGGTGGGGGTTCAGTTCCCAACCAATGCACATCATGTACAGCTGTCTATCTGTGGAGGCTTGAATGAGCTATGGATGATGCTCAACAGGGGAAAATGACAGATGAGAATGAAAGACATGGTGACCAACTTTCAAATATCAGTGAGTGAAAACCTTATGATTTACAACCACCCCAACTCATCATGGGGCTGGCACATTTCCATTGCGTATTGGTTCCCTGTGAGTTGGGGACCAACTCCCCTGAAACAAAACAACAGCACACAGAGCCTGCCTTTTCCCCCCTGCCTGTCTCTAGAAGAGACTCCTCAGTGATACTGTACATACATTACTGTGCTAAGATTAAAAACGAATTCCTGCAAACTGGGATGACTTTATATGCTTTTCCAAGCCAGCATCAGGTCTGCTTTCAGCACCTATCAAAGTGAAGGAATTATCAGAGCTCCAGTTTCTCGCCCACTCCTGCAGAGAGCCAAGATTCTCTGATGCCAGTTCCTTTCTCTGATCTGACATTAGCCATCAGAAATTTCTTCAGTAGCAGCAGACTGGGAAAGGCAACTGCCAGTGCTACAGGAATATGTTCAAACCAATTATTTTTTTTAAACAATAAAAGTCACGAAGATAGACAAATATGCTGTGTTGACTCATAGCTCTCAGCACATGGTGACACTCATTTTGACTATACTAACCAGGGTGACCTGTTCTGTCAGCGCTGGGCTCCAGAAACATTGGAACAGTGTTTTACATTATGTCATATATGAGGGGGAGGGGAACTGATTAAGATTCCAAGGTCCCAAGGGTTTTAGTAGGAAAATCTGATTCAATAATGGTCCTTAGACAAATGGAAGGAAAACAAGGAGTGGCGGTGATAAGGGTGGGAACACAGACAGGAAGGATGTAGGAAAATACCCTGAAGGTTTAAAATTGGTACTCAAGTCAAGGCTGGATTGTCTGGGGAGACTGAAGCACTCACAGCCACAGATGAAGAGGCTCAGAGCTCTCACCACAGTCCTGGTCCTGTTCTTTCATCAGGCAAACTCCTTCCTTTCTTTAACTCCTCTCTGCTCTCCCAACAGCTTCACTCGTAATTTCCCCTGCAGAAACTAGAGACAAAACTATTCTTGAGTAGGAGCAGGATGAAGGCAAGATCTCAAGAATTCCTTTACCTTCTTCCTGCCATTCCCAAGAACATCTCCTTCCCCAGGACTGTTCTTTGCTTAAACATATCCACACCATTTCCTAAGGCAGACTCCTTCCATGAAGCCTTTCTTGACCACTCCACTGCATATTCATTTTTCTTTGTATTAACATGTACAACTTTATATAACAAAGTATGGGAACATATTGACATAGTTTTCTCCGAATCATGTATTTTGACCTTGTCTTCCCAAATAGACTGTATAAACTTTTCGAGGACAGAAACCACATTTTGAACAACAACCCCCATCCCCCAAGATCATTGCTGTTCAGTTGATCCTCACTTATAGGGGCTCCATGTGTGAGTAGAACTGCTTAGAAGGATTTCCTTGCCTGTTATCTTTACCAAAGCAGGCTGTCAGGCCTTGGTTATTTCTTTCACAGCACTTGAACTGTGAAGTCATAGGCTAGTCAAGCACAAATGGAGTTCTGGTGGTTTAATGGTAAGAAGTTATGCTGCCGACTCAAAGGCACACAGTTCAAATCCACCAGCTGCTCCTCAGGAGGAAGCATGGCCACCTTCTCCCATGTGATTTATAGCCTCTGAAAATCCAAAGGAGGGTCAGTGTGAATCCAGTCTGACTCAATGACACATAACAACAACAACAACAACAACAACAACAACAACAACCCCAGTCAAACACATCACATGAAATCCCTGCCTAGAATTCTATGTACTGGCAGTCATCCCAGTTGGGAACCATGTAGGTTATTGTGTGAGAGAACTTAAGGAACTCCTAAGCCAATTTCTTAAGAGGGCAACCCCAAGTCAATTTTGTGGCTTTGTTTTTGTTGAGTGAATTGAGTCTTTGTTGTACAAACCTTCCAAGACATAACAAGGTTTTTTTCCTGACTTGTTCCTGGATATTGAGTCCCTGGTGGCCTGAACCGTGATCTTTTTGGGAGAACAGACTAGAATTATATTTGTTCTGGTCTGTTCAGGGTAGCCTAGTAGCAAGAAGCTGCGCTTCAATCCCAGAGACACAAAGTTTGAGGCCACCAGTCACTCAGTGGGAGAAGGATGGACAATCTCCTCCCCCGTGATTAACTGCCTCAGACAATCCATTAGAGGGTCAGCTGCGGGTCAGTTCCAGCTCTACAGTACACAGCAACAACAACATTGTGTCTTTGCTCCAGTTAGACGTCCTCAGATCTACTTCCTACCACTAAATGTCACTCGCCAAAGCACGGTTTCTGTTACTCACGATTCAGAGTATCTAATTTGCGTGATGGCTTGGACCTTTCTACTGTGTGGATCATAACAAGTTGTGGCTGACTCTGAGAAGAATGGGAATCCCAGAACATTTGATTGTGTTAATGCGAAACCTATACTTGGACCAAGAGGCAGTCGTCAGAACAGAGCAGGGAAACACTGCATGGTTCAAAATTGGGAAAGGCGTATGCCAGGGATGCGTCCTATCTCCATACCTTTTCAACCTGTATGCAGAGCAGATTATCCGAGAGGCTGGGCTCTATGAGGAGAAGTTTGGCATCAGGATTGGTGGAAGATCTATTAACAATCTGCATTATGCAGATGGCACAACCCTGCTTGCTGAAACTGAGGAGG
>NW_006399787.1:16074564-16119085 GCF_000299155.1 Elephantulus edwardii
GAAAACAAACAGATTCATCCTGGAGAGGGTTAAACAGGGCTGCTCCTTGGAGGCAAGGATTCTGGGGCTTCGTCTGACATATTTTGGACATGTTGCAAGGAGGGACAGGTCCTTGGAGAGGGACACCATGCTTGGGAGGGTGGAGGGACAAGAGGGGAAGACCGTCTAAGAGGTGGATTGATTCAGTGACTGGGATAATGGGATGGGTGTGTCAGAGGCAGTGCGATTGGCACAGGATAGAGCAGGGATTAGGGCTGTTGTACATAGGGTAACTATGAGTCTCAAGCAACTCAATGGCACATAACAATAACCACAACTATTTGGGCTGGGCCCCACCACTTGTAATTCATTGCTTACCCTTGCTTGGCACTGATATACCAGGCTGCTCCTTGGATTGACTCTTCCTGTCAAACCTTGTGGGAATCTCTGCTTCACTCTGAAGTCTCTGGGTTCCCTCTGTGCCCAAGCATGATGTCCCTCTCTGAGGACTGGTCCCTCCTTGCAATATGTCCAAAGTATGTCAGACAAAGCCTTAGAATCCTTGCCTCCAAGGAGCAGTCTGGTTTCACCCTCTCCAGGATGAACCTATTTGTTCTCTTAGCAGTTCATGGTATATTCAATACTTTTCTCCAGAACCACAGATCAAAGGCATAAACTCTCTAGCATTCCTAGTCATTGTCCAACTCTCTGACCCATAGCAAGAAATTGCAAAGACTATGGCCTGGATCAGGCGCACCTTAGTCTCCAGCCTGACGTCATTGCTCTTCAGTACTCTGGAGAGGTACTTGACAGCAGACTTTCCCCAGTGCAATTCATCTTTTGATTTCCTGGCTACCAAGATAGCCAGGCAGTACCAAGGGTGTTGATTACACTGATATTAGACAACAAAAATTCCCTTCAGTGTTGGAGACGCAGCAGAAACACATATGCACACATATACATGCACCCATACTCACAAATTCACTTACTAGTTTAGAAGATTTCTCCTGCCTTCCTAAAGCTATAATCTCCCTTTCACAGCTTTAGTCTGCTTGGCTCCACAATCAGCACTCTTGGCACAAGGAGCCAGGAAATTAAAAGACATATTGCGATGGGAAAGTCTGCTGTTAGGGACCTCTATAAAGTACTGAAGAGCAATGGTGTCTCTCTGGAGACTAAAGTGTGTCTGATAAAGGTCATGGTCTTTGCAATCACATGTTATGTGTCAGAGAGTTGGACAATGACTAGAGAGGATAGAAGGAGAATTGATGCCTTTGAGCTTTGGTGCTGGAGAAGAGTATTGAGGGTACCATGGATTGCTAAGAAAACAAACAGATTTGTCTTGGAGAGGGTTAAACCGGGCTGCTCCTTGAAGGCAAGGATTCTGAGGCTTCATCTGACATACTTTGGTCATGTTGTAAGGAGAAACCGGTCCATGGAGAAGGAAATCATGCTTAGGAGGGTGGAGGGCAGGCGCAGGAGGGGAAGGCCCTCTAGGAGATGGATTCATTTGGTGACTGGGGTAATCGGGATGAGTCTGTCAGAGACAATGAGATTGGCACAGGACAGAACAGAGTTTAGGGTTGTTGTACATAGGGTCGCTATGAGTCGCAAGCAACTCGATGGTACATAACAACAACAACAACCATGAGTTCAGTATCTTCAGCTATAATGTTGTTGTCGTGTACCATAGAGTCGGAACCAACCCACTGCTGACCCTCTGGTCGGTTTTCAGAGGCAGTTAATTGCATGGGAGGAGTTTGTCCATCCTTCTCCTGTGAAGTAGCTGGTGGACTCGATTCTCTCACCTTTGGGACAGCAACACAGCCTCTTGCCACTAGGCTACCAGAGCTGTCATAGGAAGACACTCCCCTTTTTTTAATCAAAGGGACCTTTATATGGTTATTTACTCTAACCCTCTTATTTTCTTCTTAGTTTCTACTCCTCTCTAGGGAGCTCTGGTGGCCTCGTGGTAAGAAGCTGTGCTGCAATCCCAAAGGCAAGTGGTTCAAATCCATCAGCTACTCCAAGGAAGGAGGATGGGCAATCTATCTTCTCCTGTGTTGTTTACAGGTTGGGAGAAATCTGCTAGAGGGACAGCTATGGGTCAGTTTTGACTCAATGCTACTCAACAACTACATTGTTGTTGTTGTTGTTGTTATTGTGCACCATAGAGTCAGAACGGACCCATAGCTGACCCTCCAGTGGGTTTTCAGAGGCAGTTAATTGCGTGGGAGGAGATTGTCTATTCTTCTCCCATGAGTAGCTGATGGTTTCAAACTAGGTGCCTTTGGGATTGCAGAGCAGCTTCTTTGCCTCTAGGCCACCAGAGTTCCCCTCATGTTTATGCTTTTTGGTTTCTATTTAGAAGCTAGTAGCATAGGACTTCTGCTGCTGATGCCTTTAGGCAGGGAATTCTCCTTGTTAGTAAATTGCTGTGAAATAAACAGATTTGGAAGAAAGTCTTAAATTACTAATCAATCACTATAAAAAAAATCCATTGTTCTCACAAAACCATTTTCTTCTCTGGGACAAAAGGAGGTACATATACATAAGAATACACATACACACACATTCTCTCTCTCTCCACCTCCTAATGTGATCAGTCAGCTTTCTGTCTGGAACAATCACAATACCTCCAAGCTCGAATGACAGCATCATTTTATAGATGCTGAAATAGGAGGGTGATAAAGCAAGTCTTAGCAGGCACAGCAGAAATGTACTGCTTTTATGATTCATATTTTTAAAATGATACCATAAGACCAAAAATACAAAGCAGAGCTTACTATGTGTTGAGGGGTGGGGGCAAGTCAGTGCAGTCACCTCAGTTGTGACTTTTAAGCTCTGGAGAAAGCAAAACTACTACCAATCCCCCCCTTTTCCCGAGATTGCAATGGAAATTTGGACTTCCCTACAACCATTACCTCATTGTGCTCTATGCTGAGGGTTGGGGCGGGGGGAGGTGAAGAAAATAGCGGTATTTTCTATGAAGTGATGCTATAGAGTCAGAGGTAAAAGGAGAATTTATGAGAAACAGCATCACTGTGATTGTGACTTGCTTGGGGCTGCCTTTGGCCACACTCTCCAAACCCAGAATGCACAGAAGAATCCTGTGTGTGCTTCTCTCTCTTCTTTGCTTAGGGACAGGAATTTCCCCAGAGTACAGAACTCCTGGGAACTCCCTCCCTGTGTGAATTTTCAGCAGCTTATTTCTCACTTCTTTCTTGTTTAACTTCTCAGTGAAGAAAACATTATTACACTGGTTAACATTTTATGGGCTATGTAGCTAAAGGGTAGAGAGCCATCAGGAATCGGGAATTGAATCCTGTGACCTCAGTCAGATCTTTGAGTTTAGAATCTGACAAGTCTCCCATCTTCTAAATGTCGACTTTGTGAGCTCACGTCGTTTAGGGAGCACTTCAAGTTCTTTCAGTGGAAAGTACTGCCTTCACATAAACATTACCACATCAGGAGACTTATTCCTGGACATTGGTTATGAGTCAGTGAAAACCCCCGAAGCATCGAGGTATCAGTTGCTATCTATTGCTATTTCGCACTTTCAGTTTAACAAATGAGGAAAAGGATTTAATTTGCTGAAGCTCCTTCCAAAAAGGTCTGCTTTTAGTTTGTAAGAAATATTGGTAAATTTTAATACTAGAGGAGAGATTCACATCTTCTGGGCAGAAAGGAAAGCAAGAGTGCGGTTTTAACACAATCACAATTTATATGTCTCTATAAACATTGATCAACTCACTATCAATCTTCAACCAAGCAAACCAAAACACTAAGAATTCTAGGATGGTGGATTCCTGCCTGCCCACTGTACACAAGGGAACTTGGATGAGGTGGTGCATAGGGACTTGTGCTGCTAATCCAAATTCTGTGCCTCTCAACAGTCTAATCCACCATTTGCTCTAAGGAAGAAAGAAGGGCCATCTCTTCCCATGAAATTTACAACCTCAGACACCCACTGGAGGATCAGCGATGAGTTGGTTCTGACTCGATGGCAATAAACATTTGTTGTACATAGAATCCTTTCATGGTACATATGGTTGTTAAACGCTTGACTAGTCATCAAAAGGTTGTCAGTTCTAACCCACTCACAGGCACCTTAGACAAAGACCTAGTAGTCTGCTTCTGAAAGATCACTCAAACTTATTGCTATCGAGTTGGAACTGACTCATAGTTGACCAGTGGGTTTTCAGAGGCTGAAAATCATTGCCCTTCTTTCTTCCAGAGCAGCTGGTGGATTCAAAGTTTGAATTGAATTGGCAGCACAAATGCATACCCACTCCAAAATCAATGGAACAGGGTTAGACTCTAAAGTACATGGGGTTACCTGGAGCCAGAATTGAATCAATTGAAAACTAGTTTGGTTGGCCATAAGCCTCCTAGCTTATTCAGTTAAATATTAATTTGGTCTTTCAATGAAGGGATTTGTTTAAAAATTGTGATTTAAATGAAAGTTTAGAAAGTGTTTTGTTTTTCAATTATTCATGTACCTTTTATTTCATAGCATTAATTACAATACACAGTGTATGACTGAGTTTGCAGTTGACCTTAAATTAGGGAGCTTATCTGAGTGGGTCGGCCTGATCTAATCACATGAGCTCTCTAAATGTCAGTCTAGAGGTCAAAGACAGAAAAAGTATGGAAGTATGGAAGCTGGAAGTATGCAAGTGTGAGGGGATTCCACAAAAGGGAATTTATTCATGACTGTGGAGGTGGAAAGCCCAAATGTCAATAACTATGGTTGTTGTATTCTGTAGAGTCAGAACCAACTCAAAACTGATAGACTCTCCAGGGAGTTTAAAAAAAGTATAAATTGCATGGGATGAGATTGCCCATCTTTTCCTCTCAGAGAAACAGGTGTATTTGAACCATGTGCCTTTGGGTGGGCAGCACAACTCCTTACCACTAAGCCAGCAAAGCTCCCTGTAGCTATGGTGTTATGTTGTTGTTATGTACTGTTAAGTCAGAACTGACACACAGCTGACTCTTTAGTGGGTTTTCAGAGACAGTTAAGTTGCACTTATCCATCTTCTCCCCACTTTGTAGTTGGTGAATTTGAACTACATGCTTTTGGCTTGGCAGCACAATTCTTTACCACTTAGCCACCAGAAATCCCTGTAACTGTTGTTAGGTGCTGTCAAGTCAACCATGACTCAGTCACCCAGTGAACAACAGATTGGAACCTTGCCGTATCTTCCTCATCATCTCTGATATACTTGAAACTGGTGTTACTGTCACTATGTCAGTCCATGTTTTTGAAGGTTTTACTCTCCTTTTCTGACCCTCTGCCTTTCCAAGCATAATGTCCTTCTTCAAGGACTGGCCCCTCCTGAGAACACGTCCAAATTACGAGACGAAGTTCACTGTTTTTGTCTCCAAGGAGTGAATTGGCTTAATTTTCTCCAAGATATATTTGTTCTCTTGATAGTCCATGGGATATTCAGGACTCTTCTTCAACACCACCAACTCAAAGGCTTCAGTTCTTCTTACGTTATCCTTAGCCATTGTCCAACTTTCAAATGCATAACAAGTAACTGAAAAGACCAGGACTAGGATTGGTTGTACCTTAGTCTTTATACTCATATCATTGCTCCTTAATACCTTAGAGAGGTTTTTTTACACAGATTTGCTCAATGCAATACATCTTTTGATTTCCTGACTGCTGGCAACAAGGGTGTTCATTGTGGATCCAAGCAAGATGAAATTGTTGACAATTTCAATCCCCTCTCCTTTTACTATGATGTTGCCTATTGGACCAGAAATGAAGATTTTTGTCTTCTTCATTTTGAGGTATGATCTATATTGAAGACTTTAGTCTTTGATAATCTGCAGCAAACATTTCAAGTCCTCTTCATTTTTGGTAAGGAAGATTGTGTCATCTGCACATTCAGGCAGTTGATATATCTTTCTCCAATTATGATGCTGTACTCTTCTTTATAAATTCCAGCCCCTTGAATGATTTGTTCGGCATACAGATTGAATAGGTGTGAAGAAAGGATACAGCCTTGAGGCATACCTTTCTTTCTTTCTTTCTCCTTTTTGTGTGTGTGTGCTAGGAATTGAGAATGGTCCTCAGATGACATCCAGGAAGGAAATAGGAAATAGGATCTTAGTTCTTGAGCAGCAAGAAACAAGCTCAGTTTGGATTAGGTCCTGAGGTGTAGCTGAAAGCCGGTTCTGCTGCCACTTTGACTTTTAGCTTTGTATGAGAAAGAGTACTCCTGGCCATTAAATGTTGTAAAGAAACCAGAGCCCTGACACAAACGTATGTATGCACACTCATGTTTACTGTAGCATAATTCACAATAGCAAAGAAATGGAAACAGCCCAACTGTCTGTCAGCAAATGAATGGTTAGAAAAACTGTGGTACATTAACACAATGGAGTAGTATACATCATTTAAAAAACAATGAATTTATAAAATACTACACAACCTGGAAGACATTATGCTGAGTGAAACATCTCAGTCACAAAAGGACCAGTACTGCAAAAGGCCACTGCTACAAAAACAGGATGGACACAGAGTTGGGGTAAGGGAGCGGTAGGGGCAGGAGAAGATTGGATAGATAATGAACACAACACTGGAGTGGGTAAAAGGAAGGACTGTCTAAAAGAATAGATTATTAGACTACCATGAACAATATATGCATTACAAAGTGAATTGGGGTTGGGGGATGTAGGAGGAAAAATGTGTATAAATGAATAAATAAAAACCCATCCTTTTGGTAAACTTTCACTAAAATCACAATTTTTTTAAAGAGCTATGAATGTGTTGAAATAAGTAATGAATGGGTTGAAATGTCAACCCTCTTCACATTCTATAGTTCAGCGACATTAATTATGCTCATTACATTGTCTAGGTAACACAGTGGTGGTGTTTTAAGCTGCTAAATGGATAGATGGCATTTTGTTACTCAGCATATAGAAAAGTAATACATGCTTTATAATTGATTTAAATGCCTCTCATCTAAGGCCCAAATCCAACATCCTCTGTAAAGAAATGTACCAACCTTTGTGAATAAAAAATTTTGGGCAAGTCCCTTGCTGCTCAATGTATATTCCCTTCCCTACCAGTGTATCGTCACCTGGAAGTTTGTTAGAAAGAATCTTAGGTTGCCCTCTACAAAATTTTCATTTAAACAATTCTCCAGGTGATGTGTACTCATACTGAAGTAAGAGAAACACTGGTTAACTTTAGGGATCTGAGATTGCAACATTTGAGTTCCCAGCCTGGCTCAGAAGTTTTACTAGTTATGTAGCCTCAACAAATTGCTTAATCTCTCTGAGTCTCTGTTAATTTGTGGAATGGAGCAAACAATATTATCAATATCCTTGTGGTGAGGATTAAATGGGATTAAAAAACTAAAACTTCCGCATATGTCAACTATGAGTGACCCTCCATTGGTTTCTGAGGTGGTAAATCTTTATAGAAGAAGGCTGCCTGTCTTTCTCCCTCAGAGCACAGGGTGTATTTGAGCTGACAACCTTTCCATTAGGAGCCTGAAATCAAGCACACTATTTTACCAGGCCTTCTGCATTAAATAGGATAAACTAATTTCTGTCAAGAAGATTCTAAGTGATAGTGCCCCTTTATAGAGTTTCTGAGACTGTAAATCTTTACAAGAGGAGACTCAGCCTTTTTCTCCCATGAAGCAGCTCCCATGTCTTCCAACAGCTGGCTTTTCTGTTAGTAGCAAAAGGAACTCCTTGTTAAACAGGGTAGTAGTGTCTTGAACTCTTTAACTCAGTGTTTGGAGTGTAAAATCCACTGCCATTGACTCCTACTCATAATAGCCCTTTAGGACATAGTAGAACTGTATCTGAGAGCTTCTGAGGCTGTAATTTTTACAGAAGTCAGCTGCCTTATGTTTTTTACTGAAGAGAGATTTGAACCTCCACCTTTTCAGTTAGCAGCCCAGCTTTTAACCTCTGTATCACCCAGGTTCCTGGTATATAGTAAAGGTTTCATGAGATTGGTTTGAAGGAACTTTGGTGGTTCAGTTCAATGTTCAACACTAACCAAACATCAGCAGTTAGAATTTTATCAGTCACTTCATGAGAAATATGTGGCACCCAAGGGTAGTTCTACTATGTTCTATAGGGTTGTTATGGGTCTACATGACTCAATGGCAGTGGGATATAATTGGGTTGAATGAAGTCTCACCTTCCATGTGCGAGACCTGGGTTTGATTCCTGGCCAGTGCTCTTCGTGTACAAGCACTACCATCATACAGAAATTGAGGAGGGCTCAAGGCACTTGAGACATTTTGGGAATGGGAATAAATATGCATCTATTCCTGTCAGCTGGCCAAGTAGTTGTCCTCCAGATTTCCTGGCACAATTTGGCTAAAATTCAACAAACAGTTGTTGAAATATGTCAACTGGTATGCCATTAATTCCTGGTGACTCTTTTTTTTTTTTTGCCAGTTCCCTCAGAGGTGCCTGAACTTCCTCTTTAATCACCATAGGCTCTTGGTTATATGTTGTTTTATAAAATTCTTCTGTTAGCCAATTCTTTATGGTACAGCGACTCTGTGTATTTCTTCCATCTTCTTTTGATGCTTCCTGAGTCATTCAACATTCTGCCCACAGGATCCTTAAGTATTGTAACTCGAGGCTTGAATTTGTTCTTCAGTTCCTTCAGCTTAAGAAATGCCAAGCAAGTTTGTTCCTTTTGATTTTCTGATTCCAGTTTGTTGCACATTTCATTATAATGCGTTGCTTTGTCTTCCCGAGCTGCCCTTTTTGAAATTTTCTATTGAGCTCCTTAACTTCTTGATTTCTTCCACTGGGCCAATTAGCAGCATCATGATAGAGAAGAGATTGACATTGTTAACAATTCCAGCTTGCTTGGTTCCACACTTGCTTGGTTGCTTGGCACTGGCAGTCAGGAAATCAAAAGGCAAATTATATTGGTGAAATCTGCTATCAGAGACCTCTCCAGAGTACTGAAAACCAATGATGTAAGTTTAGAAACTAATGTACAATATGCACCTGATCCAAGCCATGGTCTCTACAATTACTTGTCATGTATCAGAGGACTGGACAATGACTGAGGATGATAGAAGGAGAGATGCCTTTGAGCTGTGTTGCTAGAGAATAGTATTGAACAAACCATCGACTGCCAAGAGAATAAACAGATCTGGAGAGGGTGAAACCAAGCTGCTCCTTGGAGGCAAGGATTGCCTTCTAGAAACTCCATCTCACATAATTTGGGAATGAGGAAGGGCCAATTCTTGCAGAAGAACATCATGCTTGAAAAGGTGGAAGGACAGCACAGGAAAGGAAGACCCTGGATGAGATGAATTGACACAACAAATGAGGTAATAGAAGTAGGTGTCTCAGAGACAGTGAAATTGGTTTAGGATTAGGACAAAGTTCAGAGCTACTAAATACAGGGTTACTATGAATTGCAGACAATTTGACGACGTGTAACAAAAACAAGCCCAAACAGTCATAGGGACGGTGCAGAACCAGACAGCATGTTTTGGTGTGCATGAGAATATAATTAATCAAGGGTCAACTCTGTGGCAGTTAACAACTATAATGACATGATTGGATTGGATGCCAATAGCTGGATGACTCTAAAGTAAAAGGGGAAAACCACAACAGTTGGAAGCATGCAGGGTCATTGATGCCAGGTTCTCCTCTGATGAAATATGTTGTCATGATACTCCTCAGAGGTTCCAGAAGTTCATGACCTTGGCTTTCTTCCCAAGCAAGCTCCCCTGGTACCAGGCAGGGTCAGTCTTCCCCTCCCCCTGTCACAAGCACCATCTTTTGTAACCACCTGGGTTTCTCCCGCGGAGGCCTGCCCCGTGGACATTAACCTCACTGTGCTCGACCTCACTTAGCTAATGAGATCTGGTCAGAAACCATAGAGACAAAAACCCCAAGCAGGTGGTGGCCCTGGATACCAATGACAGCTCACCCCACTGACAAGATGAATGGCTGGCTATACCAGGGGCAGAGCACCGGCAGGGCTGCTGGTTAATAAACATCTCGGGCTCTTTTTTCTTCCTACTGGAAGGAATGTTGACAATGGCTTAGTGGTAATAGTAAGTAGCACTGAGTAGAGTGTAAAAACAAACAGATCTCAAAGCCCTAAATTAGAAATAAGAGAAGACATTTGTGATCATATTGGAAGCTCTCTGTCTTGTTTCTCTGTTCTTGCCAAACACTCCTTTCATTGTTTTATCAGCCTGAGCTGAAGCAATATCTATGATTCAATAAAAAAAATGAGCTTGATGTTGATGAGGATAATAATAATAATTGTGTATTGAGTGACCCAGGCACTTTTCAGGTGTTATCTTTACACCTATAATAACTGCAGACAGAGTCTAGCAACCTTTTTCAGCCAAGGTAAAGGACGTTTAGAGAAGACGCTTGTCCAAGTTTAACCAGCTGGTAAATAGTTTCCCTTTGATTCAAATTTCAGTGGCCTCCTTGCTGAATCCTGTGGCTTGTCTATAACATGACTATTGTCTTGATTCTTTTGTCTAGTATTTTGACACTTTTCCTGAATTTTGTTGTGATTTGAGTGAAAGTTTTCCATACAACAATTTGTGTACATAATGTTTGGTGGCATTGAATACAATCCCCACATTGTAACAGTACCCTTGCCCCTTCCTCCCATGGGTCGGTGCTATTAAGGCGACTACAACTCAGAGTGTCTCTAAGAACAACAGCTCTGAACCCTGCCCTCTACAGAGCCAGCCACATGATCGCTAAGCTCAAGCCTATTGTAGTCTGTGTGTGAATCCTCACTGAGGATCTTCCTCTCTCTCACCGACCATCTACCTTTCCCAGCACGGCCTCTTTGTTTTTAAAGGACTAACCCCTCCTGACAACATATATACACAAAGTGTATGAGATGAAGTCTCAACCATCGGTGCCTCTAAGGAGCATGCTGGTTGCCCTTCTTCCAAGGCAGACTTGTTTGCTTTTTTGACAATTCATGATACATTCAATATTCATTGCAAAGCCCATAGTTCAAAGTCATCAACTCTCCTCCAGTCTTCCTTATTCTTTGTCCAACTTTCAGAGGTCTAGGAAGCAGTTGAAAATATCATGGTTTACAACAGGCACACCTTGGTCCTTAATCTCTCCAGGGTGTTTGACTTTTACTACCAACCTAGGGAGGAGCAATTCACCCTTGAGGCTTACACTGATGGCCGGAGAACTTGCCCGGTTAAATCCTTAGTGATTCTCATGACTCACGTCTCAGACCACCACAGAGTCAAATGATAAGAACCTCAGAGCCAATTTTGTAATCCTAGCTACAACAATGATGGATTGTAGCTGCTACAACTTAAAAACCTACTGATGATTTCTTTATCTGAAAATCATAATAAATAAAAGCCATGGCCATTCTTCAGCAGAATACCTTTGGTTTATAGTTTCCCTCATTTCAGAATGATTTGCTTGTCTTTGCCTTATTTATGTCTTAATAAAAGTGTCTGTCTCTAGAATATGTTTGACTCTGGGGTGTCTTTCCCCCCTGAAAGAGGCCACGGCTGAACTTTTTAGCCAGTTAGCTATGGCAGGAGAAAGGCTGGACTTATTATGTGAGCAGGATATCATAATCACAGAAAAAGAATAACTTTTTATTATTTTTGAACAAGTGAATTTATACTTGTGATAAAATCAAGTCATACATGTTCAATGTTATTTTTGTATTTATCAAGCTGTATCATTAAAATGTTGTTGTTGTTGCTATGTGCTGTCGAGTTGCATGCAACTCATAGTGACTCTATGTACAGCAGCCCTAAACCTTGCGCTCTGTCCTGTGCCAATCTCACTGTCTCCTACACACCTACTCTAATTACCCCAGTCACTGAATCAATCCACCTCATAGAGGGTCTTCCTCTCCTGCTCTGTCCCTCCACCCTCCCAAGCATGACATCCTTCTCCAGGGATTGGACCCTCCTTGCTACATGTCAAAAATATGTCAGACGAAGCTTCAGAATCCTTGCCTCCAAGGAGCAGCCTGGTTTAGCCCTCTCTAGGATAAACCTGTTCGTTTTCTTAGTAGCCAATGGTATATTCAATATTCTTCTCTAACACAACAGCTCAAAGGCATCATTCTCCTTCTAACCTCCCTAGTCATTGTCCAGCTCTCTGACACATAGCAAGTGATTGCAAAGACCATGATCTGTATCAGGTACACCTTAGTCTTGAGAGTGACCCCATGCTCTTCAGTACTTTGGAGATAAGTACCAAATAAACTATGAGTAACAGAAGTCCAAAATCAACCTCAAAATAGCTCCCCATATAAAGAAATGCATTGGCATGAAATCAGAGGTAGAGTAGGGCCATGACTGATGATTCCAGTGATTCAATGGTGAGACTCTTTTCCTCTCTTTGCTGTGCCACCATCAACGCTGACTTCATCTTAAAGTTGACTAACTTTTTATGAATTTTGTTTTTAAAGGTGAGAAAGCATGTGTTTCAAAAGCTCCTAGAAAACTCCTCTTTGTAACCCATTGTTTCAGATTGGCCTGGCCTTCTGCATTCTGTACCCATTCACTGGCAGTGAGGTTGGGGTAACACATGTAGCTCAGATCACTCAGTCATACCCTGAGCAGCAACAGACTCTAATGATGGTGAGTCAGTATGGTATCATTGCACAGCAGACTGTTTTATGAGTGCCCCTCCCATTAAGGTTGGAGCTTACGGCCTTATCATTTTAGAAAAGCAGTACATAATGATAAACTAGGTCATCTGAAAGATTTCATTATCTCAGGTGTTACAATAATATGTCTGCTGCAAAAGAAGACTTTTGTGCTTGTGAAAATTCTTTGGTTAGCCAATAGATTTGACTGAAGGCATGTTGTTTAAAGTACTATGGAAGGTTAGAAAATAAGGGGAAAAATGAAACAATTTTTTTTCTTTTTTTAAACAATAAAATGTATGTTCTGGAAAGTAGTCCTTGTTGAGGTAAATGTCAATTATGCTCAATTCTTGTTAAAATGAAATAAAATAATTTAGTTCCTTCCTCTTTCTTTTGTCCCCTCCTGTTCAGCTCTCTGCAATCAATACCCCTGGTACTAGCCATCAAGAAATCAAAAGACATATCACATTGGGAAGTCTGCTGTCTAGGACCTCTCCAAATTTCCAAGGAGCAACAATGTCAGCTTAAAGCCAAAGGTGTGCCTGATCCAAGCCATGGTCTTTTAAATTGCTTCATATACATCCGAAAGTTGGATGATGAATAAAGATGATAGAAGAATTGAGATGCCTTTGAGTTGTAGTGTTACAGAAGAGTACTGAATATCCCATGGATTGTCAAAAGAACAAACAAATCTGTCTTGGAGTAAGTGCAACCAGAGTGCTCCTGAGAGGCGAGGATGGTGAAACTTCATCCCACATACTTTGGGCATGTTGTCAGAAGGGACAAGTCCTTGAAAAAAAAGATAACATGCCTGGTAAGGTGGAAGCTCATTGAACCAAAGAAAGACCCTCAACAAAATAGATTTACACAGTGACTATAAAAAATGGACTCAGGCATATCAGAGATGATGAAGATGGCATAGACCAGGGCAGGGAAAGATGTACTGTTCATATGGTCACTGTGGGCCATGGTCGACTTAGATGACACCAATCAAAATTCAACCCTATATTTTCTTGTAATTATTTTTCTCATCTTTAATTTTTTTTTCTCCACATTCATCTGTTGTCTTGCATTATTATGGGGCTTGCACATTGCTGTAATGCTGGAAGCAAAGTTTTTCAAACACCAGCAAGGTTACCCATAATGGACAGGTTTCAAAGGAACTTACAGACTAAGGAAGATTAAGAAACAGAACTGGCCATCCACTTTTTAAATAATACTCCCTCAAAAACCTACTGGATAGCAGCAGAATATTGCTGAAATGTTCCTGAAGATAAACCCTCTCAGGTCGGAAGGCACTAAAAGTGTAGCTAAGGAAACGCTGTCTCCTCAAAGCAGAGTCTACCATATCTACCATAATGATGTTAATGGAGCAAAGTTTTAATACAATCAAAGTCTTGCATTTGCTGATGTGATAAGACTTAAAATGAGGAGGCATAACTGTAAACATCTATTAATCAGAATGTGCAATGTATGATGTATGAACCTGGAAAAACAGGAAATTGTAAAAATTAAATGAAACACATAAAAATTGACATCATAGGCATTAGTAAGCTAAGAGGGGCTAGAATTGGCCACTTTAAATAATATGATCTGCTATGCAGAGAATTACAAATTAAAGAGGAATGGTGTCACATCACCATCAAAAAGAACATTTCAAGTCTTATCCTGAAGTACAGTTAGTGATAGAATATACAGTATCCTATGGAATGCACAGTAATGGAATTGACTACATCAATAGTCTGCTTAGCGATGTATGATAGGGTATTATGGTTATCACAAGAGTACACAATTAAGGTTGCATAGTGGAATGTACTTGGGGTGGTGGGAGGGATGTGGGGGGGGCGGCTCTGTGCCAGGGAGAGAGTGTTTATTTTACTTTTCAAAGAGAGGAGTGAACTGGTGGGGGGAGGGCTGGGCAGGGAGAGAAGTGCAGCAATGAATGGAAATCCAAAATCTCTGTAAATGTTCATTAATATTATTTAAAAAATTTTTAAAAATAGTCTGCTTGGCTCCACGGTCAACACTCTTGGCACCAGTAGCCAGGAAATCAAAAGATGAAAGTCTTAGGGACCTCTCCAGGGTACTGAAGAGCAATGGTGTCACTCTGGAGATTAAGGTGTTTGATACAGGCTATGGTCTTTGCAATCACTTGTTATGCATCAGAGAGGTGAACACTGACTAGGGAGGATAGAAGGAGAATTGATGCTATTGAGTTGTGGTGCTGGAGAAGAGTATTGAATGTGCCATGAACTGCTATGAAAACAAACATTCATCCTGGAGAGGGTTAAACCAGGCTGGCTGCTTCTTGGAGGCAAGAATTCTGGGGCTTCGTCTGACTTACTTTGAACATGTTGTAAGGAGGGACAGGTCCTTGGAGAGGGACATCATGCTTGGGAGGGTGGAGGGACGGAGCAAGAGGGGAAGACCCTCTATGAGGTGGATTGATTCGGTGACTGGGGTAATAGGGATGGATGTGTCAGAAGCAGTGCTACTGGCACAGGATAGAGCAGGGTTTAAGGCTGTTGCGCATAGGGTCACTATGAGTTGCAAGCGACTCGACGGCACATAACAACAACAACAACATCAGTGGAAAGAGAACCTCAATGTCAGCAATCAAAACAAGTCCAAGGGCAGACTGCGGAACAGATTACACAATTACTCAGATGCAAGTTCAAGTTGAAACAATGAAAACAGGTCCACAAGAGCCAAAGTACAACTTGGAATTTATCTGAAAGAAATTTAAAACCCATTCAAAGAACAAAGAACAGATTTGAGATACTGAACGCTGTTGACAGAAGATTGAATCAGTTGTGGATGACATCGAAGACATCATACATGAAAAACTCAAACGGTCATTTAAAATACAGGAAAGAGAAAAAAGACCAAACCTGGTGTCAGAAGAGACTCTTACATTTTCTCCTGAAGGTGGAGAAACTAAAGTAAGGGAAGAACTCATAAAATATGAGAATTGAACAGAAGATTTTAAAGGATAGCTCAGGAAGACTAGCAAAGTATAACAACTAAATGCAAAGATGGAAAAACTAAATGCAAAAACCGAAAGGGAGAACATGTTCAATATTTGTCAAGATGAAATAGAACAAATTCAAGCCTTTGAATTCAAGCCTACTACTGAAGGATTTTAAGAGTGAAATACTGAATTGCATAGGAATCAAAGGAAAAGGTAGAAAGGCTCAGTCACCGTACCAGAACAAACTGGCCAATGTGGAACCATTTCAGGAAACAGCACATATAATAAAAAAACCAATGGTAAGAAAGGAGGAAGTTCAAACTTCTCTGAAGGCATTGGCAAAATATAAGGCCTTAGGAATTGATGGGATACAAAATGAGATGCCTAAGCAAATCGATAAAACTCTGAATGTGATCATTCATCAATGCCAAGAAATTTGGAAGACAGCTACTTGGCCAAATGACTACAAGAGATCCATAATTATTTCCACTTTTTAAAAAAGTGATTCAACACAGTGCAGGAATCACTGAGCAATATCATTAAAATCACATGCAAATAAAGTTATGTTGTTGTTGTTGTTGTTGTTGTTAATATGTGCCCTCGAGTCACTTGCGACTCGTAGGACCCTATGTACAATAGCCCTAAACTCTGCACTATCCTTTGCCAACCACACTGTCTCTGACACTCCCATCCCTATTACCCTAGTCACTGAATCAATCCACCTCACAGAGGGCCTTCCCCTCCTGCGCTGTCCCTCCACCCTCCCAAGCATGATGTCCCTCTCCAAGGAATGGTCCCTCCTTGCAACATGTCCAAAGTATGTTAGACGGAGCCTCAGAATCCTTGCCTCCAAGGAGCAGCCCAGTTTGACCCTTTCCAGGATGAATCTGTTTTCCTAGCAGTCCATGGTACCCTCAATACTCTTCTCCAGCACCACAGCTCAAAGGCATCAATTCTCCTTCTATCCTCCTTAGTCATTGTCCAATTCTCTGATGCATACCAAGTGATAGCAAAGGCCATGGCCTAGGAAATTATTTTAAAATGGCTGGAACAATGTATTAAGAGAGAACTGGCAGAAATTGAAACTGGATTCAAAAGATACCTTGGAACAAGAGATATCATTGATGATGTCATATGGAGCTTGACTGATAGCAGAGATTATGAAAAAGATGTCTACTTATATTTTATTGACTATGCAAAGGCATTTTCCTTGTCAATTTTATAAATTATGGATAACATTGAGATGAATTGCAAAACTCTTCATGGTGCTCATGGAGAACTTTTACATAAATCAAGAAGCCAAGAGAACAAACAGGTCTGCTCTGGAGTGAGAGAAACCAGGCTACGCCTTGGAAGCAAGAATTTTGAAGCTCAGTCTCATACACTTTGATATGTGGTCAGGAGAAACCAGTCCTTGGAGAAGGACATCATCATGCTTGGAGGGGTGGAGGGACAGCGCAGATGAGGAAGACCCCAGACGAGGTGAGCTGACAGAGTAACTAGGGTAATGGGGGTAGGTGTGTCAGAGACAGTGAAATTGGCTCAAGATAATGCAAGGTTCAGAGCTGTTGTACATAGGGTCACTGTGAGTCACAGGTGAATCCATGGCACATAACAACATCGGATTTTAAGTACTCTTCGTCAACATCATAGCTCAAAGGCATCAATTCTTCTGTCAACCTTATTAATTGCCCAGCTTTGAAATATCTAGCAAATGATTGAAAAGTTCCTGGTCAGAATTAGGCATGCAATAGTTATATTTATTATTATTTCTTTTAGAAGCTGGAGTGGCACCCACTTCCTAAACAACATGCCTCTGAAAACGATGAACTTTGATGAATGTGGTTAGTTATAGAAAGGCTTCATGCCTTTTGTTCATGGGGTTGCTGTAAGTCATGCTCAACTCAAAGGGAATCATCAACAAAAACAGTTATATTTATCTCTTAGGATTATTTAGTGATATAACTGATACACTCGTTATGCTTCAGAAAGTTGGACAATGACTAAGGATGACAGAAGAATACATGCCTTCAAGTTGTGATGCTGGAGAAGAGTCTTGAACATACCATGGACTGCCAAGAAAACAAATAGATCTGTCTTGGAGAGGGTGAAACCAAGTCTCTCCTTGGAGGCTAGGATTTTGAAGCTCTGCCTCACTTACTCTGGACACGTGACCAGGAGAGATCAGTCCTTGGAGAAGGACATCATGCTCGGAAGGGTGGAGGGACAGCACAAGGGAGGGAGACACAGGATTAGATGGGTTGATACAGTAACTGGGACAATGGGTTATTGAGTTAGTGAGATTGGCTCAGGAAAGGGCAGGGTTCAGAGTTGCTGTACATAGGATCACTATACAGCGCAGGCGACTCAATGGTACATAAAAACAATAACATACTATGACAAGTTTGGAAGCAGAACTGGCATCTACTTCCTAAATAACATGCCTCTGGAAGCTCTATGAACTTTGATAAACATCGATGGTTGTAGAGGGGCTTCAGGCTATGAGTCGTGCTTGACCCAAAGGCAATCAACAACAACAAATGATATAAAATATTTAGCAATGGCTATTAATATATTATGTTTCATTTCTTTCTAATTGTCCCACAATTTGTGTTCCACTTTTCCACATTAAATCTTGGAATAAAACACAAGTAGGAAATAAAGTTAGGATTCTCTCACTCATTGTTACTGATCTGTCACATATGAATATTCTCATTTCTAAAGCTGTAAGTTCCAATAGAGGGAGATTACCCGTTCTTTCTCCTAGAGCTGATATTGATCTGAAATTGTCAGAGATGCTAGAGTGAGCAGCCTAACAAGCTGAGGGTTACATCACCAGTATTCCCTAGAGTTGGGATTATGGGGTAAAAATCAACTTTCTTTGAAGACTGGAATGGATCAATTAGATTCTTTTTCTTCATTATTATAGGAACATTATAAAGATATAAATGTGGCAACTCTGAGAAGAATGGGAATCCCAGAACATTTGACTGTGCTTATGCAAAACCTCTACTTGAATCAGAAGGCAGTTGTTAGAACAGAACAAGAAAACAATGAATGGTTGAAAATTGGTAAGGGTGCAAGTCATGGATGTGTTCTATCTCCATACCTTTTCAATCTATATGTGGAACAGATCATCCAGCAGGCTGGGCCCTGTGAGGAGGAATGTGGAATCACGTTTGGAGGTAGATCATCAACAACCTGAATTATGCTGAAACTGAGGATGATCTGAAGCACTTGCTGCAGAAGGTCAAGGACTGAAGCTGTCAATATGGGTTGAAGCTCAATATCAAGAAAACAAAGATTCTCACTACTGGGCCAGTTGGCAGCAATATGATAGATGGTGAAAGGATTAAGAATGTTAACAGCTTCAGCTTGCTTGGCTCCACAATCAACACTCTTGGTACCAGTAGCCAGGAAATCAAAAGATGAATTGCTTTGGGAAAGTCTGCTGTCAGGGACCTCTCCAGAGTAGTAAAGAGCAATGATGTCAGTGTGGAGACTAAGGTGTGCCTGGACCAGGTCATGGTCTTCAGAATTAGAAAGCTGGACAATGGTTAGGGATGGTAGAAGAAGAATTGATGCCTTTGAGCTGTGGTGCTGGAGAAAAGGGTTGGATATACCATATGCTAGTAGAACGAATATGTTCATCTTGGAAAGGGTAAAGCCAATCTGCTCCTAAGAGGCAAGGATTTGAGGCTCTGTCTGTCATACTTTGGGCATGTTGCAAGAAGAGACTGGTCCTTGAGGAGGAACAGACAGCTCAAGAGAGGAAGACCCTGGATGAGATAGATTGACTCAGTGACTGCGGTAACAGGGGTATGTGTGTCAGAGACAATAAGGTTGGCTCAGAATAGAGCAGAGTTCAGAGCTGTTGTACACAGGGTCGCTGTGAGTCGCAGGCAACTTGATGGCACATAACAACATCATGTGACTACTACTAAGGCTATGATAAAATGCTTAAAACCTATTACAAATGAAGAGAATATGTATGTTGTATACATGCCAGCAAGAGAACTGATCCTCTCTTTTGAGTAAGAATCTCCAACAGACAATTCTAGTCTTACCTAAATCTAATTTGCTCAGTTGGTTAGAGCATGTCTTGATGAGATCAGGATTATGGCTTAAATTTCAGAATCCTAATGTTACTGAGTTGATTCTAACTCATAGCAACCCTTCTTTAGTTTTCAAAGACTGAAACTTTATGGGAGGAGAATGTCTATCTTCTATGGATAATCTGTTGAATTAAAACCAACTACCTTTTGAGTTGCTGTTGTTGTTTGTTGTTGTTAGGTGCTATTGAGTTGAACCCTGTTCTATTCTGTGCCCTCCTCACACTTCGTGACACACAAGAGCCCATTGTAGCAGCTACCACGCCAATCCACCTGGGTAAGGGTCTTCCTCTCCTTCACCAACCCTCCACTCTTCTCAGCATCATGTCCCTCTCCAAGGAATAGCACCTCCTAGCAATATGTCCAAAGTATGTATGGTGAAGCCTCGTCATTCTTGCCTCCAAGGAGCACTCTGGCTGCACCTTCTCCAAGACATATCTGTTCATTCACTTGGCCATCCAGGGGAGGTTCAGTGCTCTTCTCCAACACTGCAGCTCAAAAGCATCAATTCTTTTTCACAGTTCAGCTCCTGGATGCATAGCTAGTAACTGGAAATACCATGGCCTGAATCAGATGTACCTTAATCTTTGAACTGACATCATTAATCCTCAATAATTTGGAAAAGTCCCTAACTGCAGATTTTCCCATTGCAATGCATCTCCTTATTTCCTAACTGCTTGTACTATGGGTATTACTTGTGGATCTAAACAAGATGAAACTGTTGACAGTTTCAGTCTCCTCTCCATCCATCATGAGTTGAAATGAAGAAAATCGGTAACAAACACAGTTTAACAATTGGAACATGGAAGGTACATAGCTTGAATGTTGAAAAACTGGAAATTGTTAAAAAGTAAATGGAATGCGTGAATATTGACGTACTAGACATTAGTAAGATGAGATGGACCAACTTTGGCCATTGTTAACAAATAATAATATGGTATACTATGGAGGAAATGAAAAACAGAGGAAGAATGGTGTTGCATTCATAATAAAAAAGTCAATTTCAAGTTCTATCCTGAAATACAACATTGTGAGTGATAGGATAATAACCATACAAATACAAGGAAGACCTGTTATCAGGATCATTATTCAAATACATGCTCCTACATCTAGAGCCAAAGAGGAAGAAATTGAGAATTTTTACCCAATTTTGCAGTCCAAAATTGACTAAACATGCAGTCAGGATGTGTTAATGATAATTAGTGACTGGAATACAAAAGTAGGAAACAGTGAAGAAGGAATAGTAATTGGAAAATAAGGGTTTGGTGATAGAAATAAGGGACAGACTGTGGATCAGACATTCAATTACTCATATGCAAGTTCAAAATGAGGCTAAAGAAACTAAGATAAGTCTACAGGAACCAAGATATGATCTTGAATCAATTCCATCTGAATTTATACATCATCTTGGGAATAGGTTTGAGGCATTGAGCACCAATGATTGAAGACCAGATGAGTTGTGGGATGATATTAAAGATATCATCCATGAAGAAAGCAAAAGATCATTACAAAAGCAGAGGAGAAAGAAAAAATTGAAATGGATTTTAGAAGAGACTCTCTAGATTGATCTGGAACATCGAAACGCCAGAACAAAAGGAAAAACATGTTGAAGTAAAAGAGCTGAACAGACGAGTTCAAAGGCCAGTTCAAGAAGACAAAGCAATGTATAATAATGGAATGTGCAGAGAGCTAGAGTTGAAGAATAAAAAGATAAGATCTCGCTCAACATTTCTCCAGCTGAGAAACTGAAAAAAAAAACAAATTTAAGCCTTAAGTTGCAATATTGAAAGATGCTATGGGCAATATATAGGATGACCCAGAAAGCATCAAAAGAAGATGGAGGAAATACACAGAATCACTGGACCAGAAAGAACTGATTGATGCTGAAAAATTTCAGGAAGTATCATATGAGCTGAAGCCAATGGTAATGAAGGGAGGAAGTGCAAGCTACTTTAAAGGCATTGGCAAAATAAAAGACCTCAGGAATCGATGGGATACCAACTGACTTGCTTTAATTAACAGATGCAGCCTTGGATGCACTCACAAGTCTATGCCAGGAAATTTGGAGAACAACTGTCTGGCCAACGAATTGCAAGAGGTCCATATTTGTTCCAATTCCCAAGAAAGGTGATCCAACGGAATGTGGAAACCATCAAACAATATCATTAATATCACATGCAAACAAAATACTGCTGAAGATGCTAAAAAAAATAGCTAGAACAATACAATAGAACAATAGAATAGATCGAGAACTTCTGGAAATTCAAGCAGGATTTAAGAAGAGGCTGTGGCACCAGGGATATCATTACTGATGTCAGATGAATCCTGGCTAAAAGAATACAAGAATAATGTCTATTTGTGCTTTATTGACTGTGTGTGTATAATAACAAGTTATGGCTAACACTGAGAAGAATGAGAATCCCAGAGCACTTAATTGTGCTCATGCAAAACCTGTATCTGGACCAAGAGGTTGTTGTGCAAACAGAGCAGGCAAACACTTATTGCATCTGTGGAAAGAATCACTGGAGAAGTGTAATTATCAACTGTGAAAACTAGGCCAGGTATTGTCTGTGGAATAAACCACCAACTGCTCATATGCAAGTTCAAGCTGAAGCTGAGGAAAATTAAATCAAATCCATGGGAACCAAAATTTGACTTTGAGTCTATCTCACCTAGATTTCAAAACATCTCAGAATCAGGTTTGAGGCCTTGAACACTAGTGACCCAAGACCACATGAGCTATGGGAAGATTGAAAGAATATCATCTAGGAAGAACACAAAAAGGTCATTACGAAGACAGAGGAGGAAGAAAAGACCAAGATGGATACCAGAAGATACTCTGAATACTTGGCACTAGAGTGCCAAGAAAACGTTGAGTAGGATGACCAAAATGGAATCAATGCCTTTGAATTGAAATGTTGGGGAAGAGTCCTGAATATCCATGCCCTAAACTGTAAAAAAAGTAAAAGAAAAGAAAAGATGTCTGTTTTGGAGGAAGTACAAAAAAGAGGCAACAGGGTGAAACTAGCTCTCACATGATGTTGTCGTTGATTGCCTTTAATTCAAGCACAACTTACAGAAACTCTATGAACAAAAGGCCTGAAGCTTCCATAACCATCACCGTTTTTCAAAGCTCACAGAATTCCCAGAGGCATGCTGTTTAGGAAGTTGATGTCACTCCTGCTTATAAATCTGTCTTAAACTGGGAACTCCACCAAACACTGTCCACAATAGGTAACCAGTACAGCATTTGGCACCCCAAAGGCACAAGGTTCAGCATCACAGTAACCCCAGGTTACCATAGTACAG
Source organism: Elephantulus edwardii (assembly GCF_000299155.1). Lineage (NCBI taxonomy): Eukaryota > Metazoa > Chordata > Mammalia > Macroscelidea > Macroscelididae > Elephantulus > Elephantulus edwardii. The sequence continues at coordinate 16,097,561 of NW_006399787.1, forward strand.
CATATTGACAGAAGAGTGCTGTACCACTTAGAAGAATGTCCCTCCAAAATAAGATAACAACTGTCTTTTAAATACAAAGGCCCTCCCTAAGGTTTTGTTGACTCTAAACATGAGGTTTAAATAAAAATATTTTGAGCATATTGTCAGGAAGAATAAGTCCTTGGAAAAAGACATTACACTAGGAAATGTAGAGGATCACCAAAAGAAAGGAAGACCCTCAACAGAATCGATTGACAAGGGGTCTGTAATAATGGGCTTAAGCAGATTAGAGATTGTGAGGATAGCAGAAGGTTTAGAGCCATTGCTCATAGAGTCTCCGTGAGTCATAGTCAATGAAAAGGCACCTAACAACAACAACAGCAATTTACAGCATTTTCTATCACCGTTCAGATGGTATGCTTAGTGTTTCCTAAGGAGTAAGACCCCATTTCCTGCTTTCTTTCACCCTCATCCCCTCACCCCTGGTACCTAGCCAGGAAAATGTTATAAAAAGAAATTATGTCTGCCTAACACATAACTCTGATACTCTGGTGGCACAGTGGGTAAGACATTTACCTATTGTTTTGCTAAACAATAGGTTCATCATTCAAACTTACTAGCTGCTATGAGGGGGAAAGATGAGGTCATTTTATTCCATAAAAATCAACAAAAGAATGGATAGAGAAGCTGTGGTATATTCACAAAAATGGAATAGTATGCTGCATTGAAAAATAAGGAACTCATGCAATATTATTCAAAATGGGTGACCCTGGAGGACTATGCTGAGTGAAGTATCTCAATCACAAAAGGACGAATACTGCACGGTGCCACTGTTGTAAAACAGGACTGACATCGGAGTTGGGGGGAGACTGAGAAAGATGGGATAAATAATGTATAGTGCATTGAAACTGATAAGGGAGAAAACTGTTTAAAAAGGATATGTGATTAGGTATTTTTGTCATGACAGGAGTCCAGAATGAAGTCTATGAAGTGAATCAATTAAATTCAATAGTGGAGTGGACCTGGCGGGATTGTAAAACAATGAAAGAATTTTTCTTTTACTTTTCAAAGAGAAGAGTGTACTGGGGGGAGGGGTGGGCAGGGAGAAAAGTACAACAATGAATGAACGGAAATCCGAAGTCTGTAAATTTTCACTGAAATTAATAATAAAAAATTTTTTTCAAGAAAAAACAATTACAATTTCCAAACCCTATGAGGCAGTTCTGCTTTTTCCTATAGGGTTGTTATGAACTACTAACTTGATGGTAGTAGAATTACGTATTGTTTACTTGAGTATATAAACTATGGGATAAACATTGGTGAAGTTAAGATTGGGGTTTTAATAGGTTAAAACAGTTAAGAGTCTCATCCTTCTGAGGATTTTATCTTAAAGTTCACATTCCTTCACATCCCATCTCCCATTTCTGAAGGGACCTCAGTAATTGAAATCCTACTTTTTTTTATTTTTTATTTTTTTTTTATTTATTCTTTTTATGTGTGTACCGTCAAATTGGATCTGACTGGTACAGGAGGAGATTGTCCCTCCTTCTTCAGCAGAGCATCTGGTGGATTTGAACCACACACCTCTGGGATTGCAGTGCAGTTTCCTACCACTAGGCCACCAGACCTCGCCGAAATCCTACTTTATATATTGTTGTTGTTGTTAGGTGCCATCGAGTTAGGTGCCATGAACAAAAGATCTGAAACCTGTTCTATCCTGTGCCATCCTCACACTTCCTGACACACAAGAACCCATTTCTGTAGTCACCTTGTCAGTCCACCTGGTTGGTTTTCCTCTCCATCACTAACCCTCCATCCTTCCCAACACATGTCCTTCTCCAAGGAATAGCACTTCCTAGCAATATATCCTAAGTATGTCAGGTGAAGCCTCATCATTGTTGCCTCCAAATAACACTCCGGCTGCACCTTCTCCAAGACATTGTCTATTCATTTCCTTGGCCATCTATGGATGTTCAGTGCTCTTCTTCAACAACACAGCTCAAAGACATATGTTCTTTTTCTATCATCCCTATTCATTGACTAGCTCTAGGATACATAGCTAGTCATCAGAAAGACCAGGTTTGGCTTCTTGACATTCCAGTGCAATCTTTAGAGTCTCTTCTGACATACGTTTTGGTTTTTTCTTTTTCCTCTGTTTTTGTAATAACCTTTTGCTTTCTTCATGGATGATATCCTTGATATCATCCCACAACTCATTTGTTCGTCTATAATTGGTGTTCAGTACCTCAAACATACTCTTACAATGATCATGAAATTACGATGAAATTGATTCAAGATCGTATCTTGGTTTCTGTGGACTTTTTTTCATTTTCTTAGGCCTCAATTTAAACTTGCATTGGCACCAGCATCCAGGAAATGAATAGACATACTGCAATGGAAAAGTCTGCTGTTAAGGACCTCTCCAAAGTACTAAAGAGCAACAGTGTCACTCTGGAGACTAAGGCATGTCTGATACAGGCCATGGTCTTTGCAATCATTTGTTATGCGTCAGAGAGTTGGACAATGACTAGGAAGGATAGAAGGAAAATTGATGTCTTTGAGCTGTGGTGCTGGAGACGAGTATTGAGTGTACCACGGACTGCTAAGAAAACAAACAGATTCATCCTAGAGAGGATTAAACCAAGCTGCTCCTTAAGGATTCTGAGGCTTCGTCTGAAATACTTTGGACATGTTGTAAGGAGGAACTGGTCCTTGGAGAGGGACATCATGCTTGGGACAGTGCAGGAGGGGAAGACCCTCTAGAGGTGAATTGATTCAATGACTGGGGTAATCAGAATGGGTGTGTTGGAGGTCTTGCAATTGGCAAAAGATAGAACAGGGTGGCTGTTGTACCTAGGGGCGTTATGAGTCGCAAGTGACTCAAGGGCCCATAACAACAACATGATATCATAACTGATGATCTGACCCACAGTCTGCATCTGGCCTAGTTTTAACTGCTGAAACTGAGCTTTTTCAATGATTTCTTCCATAAATATAGTCAATCTGATTGCTATGCAGTCCACCAAGTGAAATCCAAGTGTAAAGCTGTCTACTGTGTCTTCTAAAAAAAGTATTTGCAATGAATAAATCATTCTAAATACAAAATTCACTCATTCTATTTCCAGCCTTATTTCTATCACTAAGCCCCTATTTTCTAGCTACTTGTTCCTTCTTTATTGTTTCCTACTTTTGCATTCCAGTCACCAATTACCATTAATGCATCCTGATACTCAACCTGATTGCAAACCAGATCAGATACAGTTAATCAGCTTACACTTGATTGATAACGCAATTTTGAAACTTCCAAATGGTTTACTCCTGCTTTCATGTAAATCGCAAACACCGAACAGAATCCAACTTTGCCAAGATATATATTACTTATTTTTAATTTATTTTTTATATTGAGATTATTATTAATGATATTTTCTGATTGAATCCTACATATCTTTGTTAAGTTGCTAATATTCTTTGAAGAAAAGGCAGGACTGATCGCTGTAGTAGTGTATTAGAAGAGTAGAGGGACTGAGTGATGTAAATGGTTAATAAGTTCAGTTGGTAACAGAAAAGTTTGTGCTTTAATTTCACCTAAGGGTACTTCACAAGTAAGGCCTGGTAATAGAACTCCAAAATATCAGCCATTGAAACTCTATAAATGAAAAGAAATATGCAAAATTAGAAATATTAAGGCTTGATCAAATACTGACTTTGATGGCATTTTTGTTGTTTTTAGGAGTCATTGAATAGCAGCCCTAGAAACAAAATATCTGAGCTCCATCTCATCCTGTGGCAACCTCACAACCTCCGACACCCTCGAGCCCATTGCTGCAGTCACCAAGTCAATCTTCCTGGGTGAGGGACCAATTAATTAGTAAGTTTGAATCAATTTTGTAAAACAAAATGGATATGAATGAGTGAATGAAAAGGCAACGTGATTTGTAAACTTTCACTTACATTTTTAAAAGGTGAGTTAAAAATACATGGGAAAGCCTCCCACAGAGTACAGGTCTAGTCTGACACAGCTGGGGTTGCCATCACTGAGAGTAGATTCAACAGCAACTGCTGTTTTCATTAGAAAATATCCCATAGTGAGCATGCCATCAGTTGCCCAGTTGCTCTGGATTCTAGGTCTTCTAGTACTGTGATGCAGTAGGTCTCAAAGAAAACCAGACAAATTCAGCCTCTTATTTCTACTTGTTCATTCTAGAATTTAAGTTCCCCCTCAAAAGTTTTGGTGGATGGCATCAGTATTATTTAATCTAGAATGTACCTTTTTGCAAAGTTTGTGCTTGGCTTCTTCTAAAGGGTTTACCTTCATCACAGAAAGTTCATGGGTAACCAACTTGCCAAGTCAGAGTGTCAGTGTTGCTGGGTTTGATGTCACTTGTCAATCTAAACCACCCTCCCTGCACCTACTTTTCTTTAAAAAGCTGTGTGTGTAGACTTTAATAACTCCTCTGTCTGTTCAGACATATCACAAGCACTGAAATGGGAAATAATCCCAATTTGTAAAACATGGGTGAACTGGATAAAAATGGAAATGAGGAAAATTGGGATTGAAGCCTTGGAATGAGAGACATGGCAGAGGCATAGTGAGCCCTTTCCAGAACCTGGTGTGGATGACAGGTTTACTGCCAGGATTGTGGAGAAGAGCGCACATTCAAAGCCATGTGTTAGGACTCCATCTTTGGACCAGGCACTACTGTCTCTGGGCCTTTCAGTCAAGTGATTTGGTTGCTATGTAACATGTGTGCTGTCTTTGTTTTCTAAGAAGGTGTTGATCCACAATTTTCCCATTCCAGTCATTGTTCTGATAGACTCATATTTTCCAAATGTGTGTTCATTCTGGTTTCCTTTTACCAACCATGACTGAATCAGGAAGAACTGATTTGAAACTCCTGTATGTAACACACCTTGGCATTCCTTTGTATCCTATCTTTATTTTCCTCTTTTTGTTACTTGTTTTTTGCCTGGAGGAGCTAGGGCTCAATTGGTGATGTCGAGCTGTATTCTTTGGTTGCTTATATGTACAAGGATGACCGTCCAGCTCCAACCATGAACACAGGCAATAGTGTCTAGTGGTATGAGACCAAGGCAGTACTTATTGCCCGGAACCTTTTCCAAGAGACTCTACCATTCTTGAGAATCAAGCTGACCAACTTTTGGCATGTTTAATATATTCTCTGTGGTAAAACTAACCTGAGCTTCTCTTCCTCCATCCTTACCCACTCCCATCAGCCGAAGTGCCCTCCCTACCCTGTTATCTGGGATAATGGCAGTAATGGAGAGGATCTCTTCTAGGTGGGCTGCATGTTCAATCAGAGACACCACTGGAATTAAGCCAGGATGACTTCAGGGAAGAAGAAAATTGCTTCGGTGCACATTCCTGGCCCTTGTTCTTTAACCCTTGGCTTAATTGCTATCATCCAAAAGAACTTTTCTCAGAGTCCTCAATATAAATTATGTGCCATCTATCACCCATTTTCCTGGACCCTACAGCTTTCCCAAACAATGCTTATTGAAATCTGATAGCTAATCAATGTCTCCTTCTTGGTACTTTCTTTCCTTGGCTTCCAGGAAACTCTGCTCTCTGGTGTTTCTTCTAAGCTGCACCTCTCAGCTTCCTTTGCTGCCCTCTCCTGATAGCCCAACCTCTAAATGTTGAAGCTCCCAGAACTCAAACCTTGACTTTCTTCCTTTTCCTCTCCATTTTTATACTACTTTGAAGATTTCATCTAGTTTCATAGCTGTCAATGCCATCTATCTGCTCATGACTCTTAAATGTTTATCCACTTTGAACTGCGGATCCATGAATCCAGTTATGTATAGGACATTGCCACTAAGATGTCTAAAATAATTAAATCAGAATGATTAAAAAAAACCTCAAATTGTTATATTACACCCCAATAGCTCCTTCTCTAGGATCTGTAATATATAATATGTTACACAGTTAAACAAAAATTTGGCAGTTGAAATCCACCAGTTGCTCCTAAGAAAAAGATAGGTTGATGCTGCTGTTGTGTACATCAAGTCAAAACCCACCCATAGCTGACCCCCGGGGGGATTTTAAAAGCTGTTAGTTAATCGCATTCGAGAAGATTGCCCATCTTTCCCCCTTGGAGCGGCTGGTGAACTCGAACTGTATGCCTTCAGATTGTAGTCCAGATGGAATGTTGATCTGAGTTGGAATTAGTAGTTGGTAGTTTAGTATTTTGGTAACTTTTACTCACTCTATCCCTGGCAGTTTAAATACACCAGTAGCTTCTTGGACGAAAAATAGTCTCCTCCCATGAGATTTACAGCCTCAGAAACTCAGTTAAACATCAACCATGAGTTGGGTTCAACTCAACTGACAAGAGTAAGTGAGTTTGTAAGCTCAGTTCAATGCAATTGCATTTTTCTAGTTTCTAGGGAGCACTGGTAGCTTAGTAATAAGGAACTGCACTGCCAACTTGAAGGTATAAGGTTCAAATCTAGAAACTGCCCTACTGAAGAGAGATGGACAATCTCCTCCTATGCAACTTACTGCCTCACAAAACCCATTGGAATGTCATTTATGAATTGCTTCCTATTCAGTTGTTATTGTTGTTATGTGGTGTCAAGTTCCCTGCAACTCAGGGCAACCCTGTGTACAACAGCTCTGAACCCTGCCTTATCCTGAGCCAATCTGATTGTCTCTAACACACCTACCCCTACTACCCCAGTTACTGAGTCAATTCATCTTATCCAGGGTCTTCCTCTCTTGCACTGTCCCTCCAAGTAACATGCCCAAAGTATGGGCTTGGTGACAGAAATGAAGCTAGAAATAGGATGATAGAATTTTTCACAATCAATGATTTATTCATGGCAACTACATTTTATAAGAAACAAAAACACATGTTATACACACGGATTTCACCTGATGGTATGCATAGGAATCAGATAGATTACATCTGTGGAAAGAACTACTGGAGAAGCTCAATATCGGCTGTGAAAACTAGGCTGGGTGCTGACTGCGGTATAGACCACCAACTACTCATATGGAAGTTCAAGCTGAAGCGGAGGAAAGTGAAATCAAGTCCCACCTGAATTTCAGAACCATCTCAGGAACAGGTTTGAGTGAAGACCAGATAAGTTATGGTAATATATCAAGAATATTATCCAGGAAGAGTATAAAATGTCATTGTAAAAACAGAGGAGGAAGAAAAGACCAAAATGGATGTCAGAAGAGACTCTGAATATTGCGCTAGAGTGCTGAGAAGTCAAAGCAGAGGGAAGAAATCAAGACATTAAGGAGCTGAACAGATTTAAAAACGATACCAAGACAGAGCTTCAAAAGTAACTGCAAAGACCATGACCTCGATCATGTGTACCTTAGTCTCCAGACTGACGTTGTTGCTCTTCAGTACTCTTGGAGAGATCCCTGACAGCAGATATTCCCAGTGCAATCTATCTTTTGATTTTCTGGCTGCTAGTACCAAGAGTGTTGATTATGGAGCCAAGCAAGTTAAAGCTGTTAACGATCTCCATCTCTTCGCTATCTATTATGATGCTGCCAATTGGCCCAGTGGTGAGAATCTTTATTTTCTTGATGTTGAGCTTCAATCCATATTGAAGGCTGTGGTCCTTGACCTTCTGCAGTAAATGCCTCAGGTCCTCCTCGGTTTCAGCAAGCAGGGTTGTGTCATCTGCATAACACAGTTACTTAGGGCCAAAACTTTAGTAATACCCATGACTCTTTCTCTCACTACCCACTTCCAATTGGTCAGCAAATCTCATCAGCTCTACTTTCAAAATAAAAGAAAAAAATTCAAACCCTTCTTAACACTCCCATTTGTCTAAGTCACCTACATTATCTTGCCCAAACTATTGCAGCAATCTTGTAACTGGGCTCCTTGCTCCTGTCCTTGACTCTTTGCAGTCTATTTTCATCACAACAGTCAGAATGATCCTATTAATAAGTAAGACAGATTATGTTGCTCCTCTGTTCAAAGTCCTCCTTCGATGGTTTCCCTTTACACACTGACTAAACACCAGTGACTGCTCTGGCTTGTGAGCTCTACAAGATCTTGTCCTCTGTACCATTTTGGCTCCACTCCAGCCACTCCTTTTTGTGGAAAGGCTGACTGTTGCCTTTGCCTGGAATCTTATTTCTTTACATATTTGTGGAGTTAACTACACCACTTCTCTCAGGTTCTTATTCCGAAGTTTCCTTCTCAGGAAAATCTGGCCATCCTATCAGAACCGTATCACACCCCTAACATCTAACATCTCCCTTATTTGACTTTTTGTTTCTCCACAGGACCTATATCTACCAAATCAAATAGTTCACATATTCATGTTGTTTCTTTTATATCTCTCCTAGTAGAATGCAAACACTCTCAAAGAATGGTCTTGGTATATTGTGTTGGCTATATCATCTGTAGTGCCTAGAGAAATACCTAACACATATAGATAGATGGCTTTTGAGGAACATTTGTTGAGTGAATGACTGGATAAATTTGTGTGGTTAATTGATATAGCTAAATCTCCTCCTAGGAAGCTCTGGTGGGCTAGTGGTAAGAAGCTGTCCTGCAATGCCAAAGGTATGCAGTTCGAATCCAACAGTTGCTTCGTGGGAGAAGGATGGACAATTTCCTCCCATGCTATTAACTGCCTCAGAAGGTCTGTGGGAGGGTCAGTTATGGGTCAGTTCCGACTCAATGGTGCATAACAACAAGTTCTCTTCTAGGTTGTGAGCTGTGAGAGAGCAGAAATTAAGGTTATTTGCTCCAGAATTTCTAGTGTTAAGTGATGCAGTGTCTTTTTAGGGAGTTCTGTTGGTATAGGCATTAGGGAGTTGCACTGTTAACCCAAAGACTTCACCTCTCTGACAGTTCAAATCCACCAGCAGGTGCACGGGGAAAAGATGGACACTCTTCCAATGCACTTTACAGCCTCAGAAACTCAATGGAGAGTCAGCTATGAGTCAGGCTCTGACTTGAGGGCAATGAGTAAACGAAACACCAGTTCTAGCACACAGTAGGTGCTCGCTCAGTAAGCATTTTCTAAGTAACTGAAAATGTCAATTTTCATGGAAGCAATTTATTGGAAAGAGCAGGGTAATTTAGAAGTCTTCCCATCCATGACGATGCCCAAGTAGTCCCAAATTAATCTTAGGTAATAATACTGGCTATCTTTAGGAGCCATTTTTCATGTACACATAAGGTCTGACAACTTGAATAGTGTGTGGTAGAGAGGTTGCATTATGCTTGAGGTTTGACTTCTAAAGTTCTAAAGGCAAAAATCATGCACAGGGAAAAATACTATTAAAAAGCTCTTCAATCACCCATATAATACAGAACACATGGTTTTATGTGCTCTGTACCATCTTTCAGCAAGTCCAACACAGCCAGTTTTTCCTCCAGAGTTGGAACAGATGGTAATGGCTGTTTCCTTGGTTGAGCACCAGATGAAGAAGTTGGCTTCAATTTAAGGGCCATATTGCAGGGGGGAGAACACATATATGTGTATATATTCATTTGTATTATTTTCATTTGCTGACATATATGTTTGATTCAAGCAGCTTAAATACTTGTACGCCATAGTGTCACTGGACTATATGGTTCTCAGGATTGTTAAATTTCTTTCTTTGTTTATCAAGGAGATAGGAGGTAGAAAGGAGATAGAAAAGAACTCATTGGGACCACTGCAATAATTGGCACAACAAACTAGGAGAATGCCAATCATAATGATTTTTCAGATTTAAAGAAACCTCAAACACTTCTTTATCTGAGTTGCATAGAGAATATATAGCCTTACAGAAAAATAATGAAAAGCATATATTGGGATGCCCACTATGTGTAAAATACACACACACACATACAGAGAGAGAGAGAAAGAAAGTCTTACTGCACTGTGTCACAGCAATCCTTCCAAGAAGGTGTTCTAATCTCTTTGACCCTGGTGGGATTCTTCAGAACAGCTGGGCAGTTCATGCAGGCTTGGCCTGTTGCCCCAAAGAACACGCTAGCAGTAGCCAATTATGGAGGCACATGGAGTCCAGGACATGGTGCGAACAAACCCATCCTCTTCCTTTGAGTTGTCTGTCAGTCTACCAACTCTGCCTTGAAGGGACTTTTGAAAACTCCTTCCTTTATTCTCCAAAAGCAGTTGGTATATCTATCTAGAAATAGATCTTGTTCCAAGACTTCTCCTTTCAGGTACATACTTTATTAATTGTTGTTGCTGTTGAGGACTGTTGAGTTGGAGCCAATTCATAGCTGACCCTCCCGTGGGTTTTCAGATGCGTGTATCCCACAGGAGGAGACTGCTGACCTTCCGCCCCTGGAGCAGATGATCAATTTGCATCACATGCCTTTGGGGTGGCAGCACAATTCCTTACCACTAAGTCACCAGCATTTGCTCCTTGGAGTCAAGGATTCTGAAACTTCGTCTGACATACTTTGGGCATGTTGCAAGGAGGCACTGGTCCTTGGAGAGGGACATCATCATGTTTGGGAGAGTGGAGAGACAGTGCAGGAGGGGAAGGCCCTCTATGAAATGGATTGATTCTGTGAGTGGAGTGGTGGGAATGAATGTGTTTGAGACAGCAAGGTTGGCACAGGATAGAACGGCGTTTGTATTTAGGGTCGCTATGAGTTGCAAGCAACTCAATGGCACATAACAAGAAGTCACCAGCGGTTGGGAGAGAAACCTTTATTTTGGTAAAAGTATGTATGTTTCTTACAAATCAGCTCATTTCCAGGATGGAATGGAAGGAATAATGATTTCTTCTCAACATAAACACTTTTTAATGCTTCCCTTTTGAACATGTTCTTTAGTGAGTGTCCCGTTTTTCTACACTGGATCAATTTTTTTTCTTCTCTGTTCTCAACAAAAAGACTACTATCCCTTCAAACAAGCAGCCATGGGATATTCCATTTTGTTTGGGCTGTTTTACAAGTCTTTGTATGCTTTTCATAAATTTCTTCAGGTATCATGTTTCTTCCACTGCTCCCCAAATAAAGTTAAAATATTGTTTCTAGGACTATCTATGTTGCCATAATGTCTAAAACCGTCTTCCATTCCTCTTTCTTTTTTTATTTTTTCCTATCCTCTCTCCCACAGTATCCTGATATCATCTTGGCATGAGCTATTGTGTTCAGATGGGATTAAAGAACTCTGCCGGGCCACACTGGTTGAAGTTGGACCAAGGGAGTAAAAGAGGCAGAAATGTGGAGACATCACATTTCCTATTTCTAGATGATGACAGTGGATTTTTGGAAGTTTAAGGAGTTTTCTTATGTTAGCCAATTTGTATGTAGCATAACTGGGGTTAACTGAGTCTACTCAGCTCTAGAATATGTGTTATTTCCATGATCCCACACTGCTTCTCAGTAACAATAGATTCCCATCCACTGCAGTTATTGGACAACAATGAGGGGTAGACTTTATGAGAATACATAGAACCAGGGTTCACGAAACAAGCCTGATATTGTGCCCGTGGAAAGAGGGATCAGTCAGTGACTCATGATATGATCAACACCATTAATGACAGTTATTTTCTCTGAGCTAAGAACCGGCGAGGGAGCTATGAAGCATCCTATGAAACCACACTCAAGAGTGTTAGAGTCTAAAGGGGGGAATTGTCAGGGCTCCTTTTGAAACTAGAAAGCACTCTCAACGTAGACAATCAAAGGAAGTTTCATTTATTTACCAAGTTGTGAGTTAGGTTTGTGGAAATGGAAGAAAGATAATTGGGCTGACAATAGTGGGGTTCTGCTACCTAAACTGACATACAACTGCAAAGACAGAGAAAAGTCTAGTTCCATGGTAACCCAGTGGCATGAAGTCAATTCTGACTCAGAGTCCCCCTACAGGACAGAGTAGAACCAAAGACCCTGCTTTCCCAGGAGCCGTGGTCTTCAGTAAAAGGAACCAACCACTCATGGTGTCCCAGCAGAGAGGGACCCAGGGTCAAAAATATCATAACCTAGATGAATGGGACCTTCTAAGACTCAAATCCCTATGCACATCCAAAAACTTCTCCAGTAGGGTAAAAAGGGAAGCCACTGACTGGGAAAAAGTATTCGGTAATAACATATCAGATAAGGGACTTATATCCAGAATTTATGAAATACTTGAGCACCACAACAAGATAAAGGTAAATAATCCAATAGAAAAATGGGCACAGGATATGAACAGGCACTTCACCGAAGACGACATTCAGATGGCTAACAAACACATGAAGAAATGCTCAAAATCCCTAGCCCTAAGAGAGATGCAAATTAAAACAACTATGAGATATCATTTCACCCCAGTCAAAATAGCAAAATTTAACAGAACAGCAAGCAACAAATGCTGGCGAGGTTGTGGAGAAACTGGAACCCTGATTCACTGCTGGTGGGAGTGTAAAATGGTGCAACCCCTGTGGAAAGCAGTATGGCGCTTTCTCAAAAAGTTGCAAATAGAGATACCATTTGACCCAGCAATTCCACTACTGGGAATATACCCTGAAGAGACCATAGCTGACATCCAAGCAGATATATGCACACCCATGTTTATTGCAGCTTTGTTCACAATAGCAAGGAGTTGGAAACAACCTAAGTGCCCATCAACAAACGAATGGCTAGAGAAGCTGTGGTATATTCGCACAATGGAATACTATGCTGCATTAAAAAACAAGGAACTCATGCAATATTATTCAAAATGGTTGACTCTGGAGAACATTATGCTGAGTGAAATATCCCAGTCACAAAAGGACAAATATTACATGATGCCACTGTTGTAGAATGGGACTGTCCTTGGGGTTGGGGAGAGACTGAGTAAGATGGGTTCAATAATGTATACTGCACTGAAACAGAGGAGGGAGAGAACCGTTTAAAAGAGAGATTTAACTGAGTATTTCTGTCATCACAGGAGACTAGAGCGAGGGCTGCATGGTGGAGGGGACCTGGGGGAGGGTTTGTAAAACAATGAAAGAATCTTTTCTTTTACTTTTCCATAATTTTTGGACTCATGTACTTATAACTTGTTAGTCAAATTTGTGTCTTCTACGTTGCAACACCCCCATGATACATCTTCAGGGATATGAACATGTACGGCCAAGCACAATCAATAAGAGTGCATCTAAATTCCAAAATCAATCTCCATAATAGTCTATGTGTTTCCTACTGCCAAAGGGGCCCTTTAGAGTAGTGAGAGAAGATCTTCACCCTGAAACCCACAGCGTCCCTTTTCAGCAGGAAGTAGCTAAGAGAATACGCCGTCCCCTTTTCCTTATGACTCAGGGTGAAGTCTCTCTCAGGGAGGAGTGATAGGGAATGGCAAAGGATACACTGACAAAGAAGATTAATCAGAACTGGCTTTGACAAGCACTGTGGCATTTGGACAAGAACAAACTGGGAGGAGGGTAGAGAGAATAGTGCAACAATGAATGAGTGGAAGCCCAAAATCTCTGTAAATGTTTATGAAAATTAATAAAATATAATTATAGAAAAAAAATTTAAAAAAATATCATAACCTCCTTCTCTTTCTGTGTTTCCATGTCCTGGTGTTGCTTTCCATTAACCAACCTGAAGCAAAAGGGCAAGCACTGATTCCATGCATAAAAATCCGCCTTTAAGGGCACAGAAAAAGATGAAAAAGGGGTAGAAAGTGCACTTGAAAGAGTAAGAGGAAGATATTCAACACATGCATTGACATAATTTTCATAAATTGTTAGATCACTAACATGTATTGTTGAGGTTGTTATTTACATGGGTATTACTGTAAATTATTTTGCAAATTAACATATTCCTTATGTACTTTCAATCTAAAGCATAAATTTTATATATCATGGTGGTTTTTTTAAAAAATTTTATTAGTTTGGGGTAGGAATGGCCCAAATTAAACACTGAAATAAATAGTCTGGCTTTTTGGCTCACCCCGTGGCAGATACAAGAGTGCTTAAGCTTTCTGAATGAGCACATTTCACTTACATTGTGTAAGCACTGGTTTTTACTCAATTCTTTTTCCATTTTGTAACTCTGTTCCACTCAGTAAGATTTTTCTCCATAGCCTTTTCCATCATTTATTATATCTTCTCTATTGGTTTGCTGTTGTTGTTTTTGGGCTTGTTTGGGGTTTTTTTGTTTGTTTGTTTTTTGTTGTTGTTTCTTTCAATTTTGCTTTCTCTTCTCTTTCCCTAAAAAAAAAAAAAACCCACCAAAAAAAAAAAACCCCACCACCAAACCTGGCTCTTTGGCTCATGTCTCCATCAGCAGACGCTTGGAAATAATGCATCATGGCAAATTTCCAAGGATTTTTCTCTTTCCTCTCTCCACTGAGAAAAACCAAAAGGGTAAGGATGGCTTGAGGGATTGAATCAGAATGTTGTTTTACTGGAATCTGCAGCTGTTTCGAGATTGTAGAAGTTACTGGAGAGAGACAATGTGCTCATGGACTGAAGGAAATTATTTGGCTCCAATCTGTACTGAATAATCTGGGGATGAATTTCTTCACTGTTTTAACACTTGCTACTCAAGTCTGTCTACAGAGGGTGTGTATTGAGAGTGGGAGAGGAGTAGGAGAAAATCACGGGGCTACAACAGGGACAAAGAAGCAAAGAGTAAAACGCTGATGAAAGGCAAGAGCCTTTCAGACCCATGTTTGGCCCGGACACGCTATTATCTTGGTTCTGGAATGAGCTCATAGACTTTTAGATGAAGAAAAGGGTCACCACGGATTTCCAATAATATGTGGCTGGAGTGAGGAAATGAGTTTTCCTTTTTGACCTGGGAGTCGAAATAAAAATAGGTTTCTATAAGGAGCTCCGGCAGCTCAGGGGTTAAGTTCTCAGCTACAAACTGAAAGGTTAGTGACTTGAACCCACCATTTACTCGGTGGGAGAAAGAAGCATGACCGTTTGTCTCTATAAACTACAGCCTTGGAAACTTAAAAGGGTAGCTCTCTCATACAGGCTTGTTATCAGTCAAATTGGCTTAATGATAACAGCTCACATAGGCAGGTGGATCCAACTAATGAATAAACACAGTCCAGGGTCAGTTTTTCCAAATGATACTGATGTAGGAGATGCACTTTGATTTATGGGTTAACAACTGAACTGATATACCGGAGTATGACTGGCTCTATATTTAGATACAAATACACATTGCATTTGTACGCGCAAATTCGTATGGACCTTTACATTCCTATGTACATGATATTAGTATTATTTGAGGAAGCCCTAGGAACTATTATTATTACTATCCCATCCCTACAGAAGGAACCTGTAGAACATTCTGCAGTAAGAGGGCAGGAGAGGTCAGTGGCTGTGGCCAATCTAGGTTTTCTTGGCAGATATCTTAGTTTCCTCTCTTTTATCTAATAACAGAGATAGAAGGAGAATTGATGCCTTAAGCTGTGATGCTGGAGAAGAGTATTGAATATACCATAGACTGGCAGGAGAACAAACAGGTTCATCCTAGAGAGGGCTAAACCAGGCAACGCCTTGAAGGCAAGGATTCTTTTTTTTTTTCTATAATTATATTTTATTAATTTTCATAAACATTTACAGAGATTTTGGGCTTCCACTCATTCATTGTTGCACTATTCTCTCTACCCTCCTCCCAGTTTGTTCTTGTCCAAATGCCACAGTGCTTGTCAAAGCCAGTTCTGATTAATCTTCTTTGTCAGTGTATCCTTTGCCATTCCCTATCACTCCTCCCTGAGAGAGACTTCACCCTGAGTCATAAGGAAAAGGGGATGGCGTATTCTCTTAGCTACTTCCTGCTGAAAAGGGACGCTGTGGGTTTCAGGGTGAAGATCTTCTCTCACTACTCTAAAGGGCCCCTTTGGCAGGATTCTAAAGCTTTGTCTGACATACTTTGGACATGTTGCAAGGAGAGACCAGTCCTTGGAGTTGGACGTCATGCTTGGGAGGGAGAAGGGACAGCACAGGAAATGGGGTCACGGGGGTGGGGGGTGGGGTAGGTGTGTCAGAGACAATAAGATTGGCCCAGGATAGAGCAGGGTTTAGGGCTGTTGTACATAGGGTCGCTTTGAGTCACAGTCAACTCAATGGCACATAACAACATCTGTTATCTACCCTGATTGTGCAGTGGTTCATCACTCAGCCGCTAATCTAATTATTAGTGGTTCAACTCACCAGCCCCTTTCCTGGAGGATGTCGTGACAGTGTAACACCATGAAGATTACAGTCTTGGAGCTCCTATGGAATAGTGTTACTCTCCATGTGAGTTGCAATTGACTGGATGACAATGGATTTTTTCCCCTTCTGTTTTTAAAGTTTCTCAATTAATTGATGGATGCAAATGGACTTTAGATTCTGTTGAAAGCAGCCTCACCCATGAACTGCATGCAGTCTTCAGAAGCAGTTATCTGTTCTTCCAACATACCTGTGCCAACTTTATTATCTTCAACTGCACACTGTAGCTACATCTTAATTCCACATCCCATTGGTACTAGCTTGGAAGAGCCCAGACCAAGCCATCTGCCTGAATGCTTCTGACGCACTCTTCCAGTTTTGTCGTGTCAGTTTAACATCCCAAGTTTTCAGGTCTAATAAGATTGAAGTCTTGGCAACAAGCGCCAGGTTTTTGCCTTTCTTTGCTTCATACTGTGCAAGGTGTTCTTCTCTTTGCTTTTCTTCTTGTTCTTCTCTCAGCTTCGTTTACTCACTTTTCTCCTCCTCAGACCCAAAGAGATCAATGTTCATGTCATCTTTACAATGAGTCACTCCACTTCCTGTCGTGCCTTCCACATTAGCAGGGTCATATTTGCCCAAAGCTTTCTTCATTCCTGGCAGGCTGGCCTTTTCCTTCTCCTAAAGCCTGATGCGGTTATACCAGTGTAGGGCAAGACAGGTAGGCAGGTGAGGGGCTGGAGATGGCTTCAAACACTGCCGCATCTGTTTGCAATGGCACATACCTCTCAATGTAGCTTTTGTTGGCCAGGTAATCATTGAGAACCTGAAGGCCATTGGTGGTCTTGAGGTCTCCCAAGCCTATGATGTTGTCTGTACATGAAGCTAGGCGGCAGCAGAGGCCAAGAAGAGGGGAGGAAGTCGGTCCAAGCACTCAGAGAGGTGTTGGAGAGGGGTAATGGACTTTTAAGCATCAAATGCCTGTGACCCATTCCAGCGCAATCCTTTCACAGCAATGTTGGGACTTCCTTCTCCTCCTACCAGAGCCAGTACTGTTTCTTATCAGCCTTCTCCAAAAGACCAAGAACATCTTCATGAAGAAAATGATGAAAGAGTGCATAAATATTTTTATGCTACATGACAGACAATAACAAACCTATCAAACCCAGAGCTTCCATCTCTTATCAAAACAGAGGCATGATGAGAATTTTAGAAACTGACAGATCTCTTTTGAAATCTAAGAATTATAAGCACTGTTGGTGGTAGTGTTATTTGCTTTCGAGCTACTTGTGACTCATAAAGAACCTACATATGGTAACTCTGAAGCCTGCCCTGTCCTAAGCCAGTCTCACTGACTCCAACACACCTACACCCATTGCCCTAGTCACTGTGTCAATCCATCTCATCTGGGGTCTTCCTTTTCTATGCTGTCCCTCCACCCTTCCAAGCATGATATCTTTCTCCAAGGTTCGATTCCTCCTGGCCACATGCCCATAGTATGTGAGACAGAGCTTCAAAATCCTAGCCTCCAAGGGAAAACTTGGCTTCACCCTCTTCAAGACAGATCTATTTGTTTTCTTGGCAATTCATTGTATGTTCAAGTCTCTTCTCCAGCACCACAACTCAAAGACATCAATTCTTCTTCTATCATCCTTAGTCATTATCCAGCTCTCTGATGCATAGCAAGTGACTGTGAAGACCATCACCTGGATCAGGTGCGCCTTAGTCTCTAGACTGACATCACCACTTCTCAGTACTCTGGAAAGGTTCCTGACAGCAGATGTACCTAATGCAATTTGTCTTTTGATTTCCTGACTGCTGGCACCAAGAGTGTTGACTGTGGAGCCAAGCAAACTGTAATTGTTTACAAGCTCAATCTCTTCTCCATCCACCATGGTGCTGCCAACTGGTTCAGTGGTGAGAATCTTTGTCTTCCTGACATTGAGCTTCAAATCATATTGAAGACTATAGTCCTTGACCTTCTGCAACAAGTACTTCAGGTCCACCTCAGTTTCAACAAGCAAGGGTGTATTATCTGCTTAATGTAGGGTTTTTTTTATGAGTCTACCTCCAACACTGATGCCACATTCCTCCTCATAAAGCCCAGCCTCCTTAATGATCTGTTCTGCATATAGATTGAAAAGGTATAAAGACAGGATGCTTCTCTGACACACTCCCTTCCTGATTTTGAACCATGCAATGTTGAGTATGTTATAGCAGTTCTTTGAGTCTGTGTTTTTTTTTTAATCTGTAAATGGGAATAATGATGTCTACATAAAAGATTTGATGTGAGAATAAGAGATTTATTCTATGGATGTAAGGTTTTTAAAATAATGTAATACGTTTGTTGGTGGCAACTACCTTCGAGTTGGCCCTCAACTCGTGGGACCTCATATGCAATGGACAGAACGCTGCCTGGCCCTGCACCATCTCCATTACCTGCTGTGGGTCATTCAGTCCTTTTTGATCCACAAGGTTTACAATGACTGGTGTTTGGGAGTAGAATACTAAGTTTTCTTTTTAAAAAATAATTATTTAATTTAAATGTGATTTTAATGAAAGTTTACAGAAAAGTTAGATTTCCATTCATTGTTGTACATTGTACCCCTATCCCTCCCATCCTCCTCCCCCAGTTCACTTTTTTTTAATATTCATTCATTGTTGCACACTTGCTTCCCCCTCCCCAAGTCCTCATCGCAATGTACCTCTTATTCTGGGCTCTTGTCATACATATAATGACTAATCATACATTCCTTTTAAACAGTTCTTTCCTTCAGCTGTTCCAATGCAGTGTTTATCTAGCCACTCTTATCCCATTCTCCTCTCAAACTCCCTGTTTGATATCAGTGGTGCTATGCAGTTTTCTTGTCAGTCTATACTATTGCTGTGTGCTGTCAACTTTGAAGCAGCTCACAGCTGACCCTTTAGTGGGTTTTCAGTGGCTGTAAATCACGCAGGAGAGTGCCCATATTTCTCTACCAGACCACCTGTGGTTTCGATCTGTGTGCCTTTGGGTTGGCAGCACAATTCCTTACCACTAGACCACCAAAACTCTCATAGTAAAGTCAGAATACTCATAGCTGACCCCCTACTGGGTTTCCAAGCCTATAAATCGCACAAGTGTAGATTGCTTATCTTTTCCCAGAAGAGCTGGTAGGTTCAAAGTGCCAGACATTTGCGACCTTGAGGTTAGCAGCACACCTCCCTATGGACTAATATCTGCATAGTTTCTGGTATAGTACTACATGTAAAAGGACACTTAACAAAGCTTTCAGAAAATGATGAGATTACTCTGCTGTTTGACAAAACATCTTCTTAATGATCACTAGATTCACGTGAGTCACTCTACTGGCTAATATGTTACATATTGTGCTGCCAACTGAAAGGTTAGTAGTTAGAATCTACCTTTTCTAACAGGGAGAAAGAGGGACAGTTTCCTCCCATAAAGATTTACAGTCTTGATAACCTGCTGGAGGGTTGCTATGAATCAACTCCACGGCAGTTGCTTAGATCTATGCAGAATTGGAGTGAGATTTTCTTTGTAAAATATGCGCCCAGTAGCCAACATTTTGGTTGTCTGAAAAAGGGGGTTAAATTGAACTGGGCTTATTTTGATGATTGTCCAGAGACTAAGATAAATGTTCTTTTCTTACCTCATAGGTTAAAAGGGAGTTGAAATAGAAATGTCCCCCCCCCTTACCATCTGTATCATTGAAAATGTCTGTGAAAGCTGTTGTGTTATTTGCTTGCAAAAGCTCTTTCCTGAGCATGTCATAGATTCAGCAAATTAAAACCACCAAGTTATGGATTCCTAATTGAGGAAGCCTGTGATCACATTCTTAGTATTTTGAATGTTTAGCTCTATCACCAGGGAAATTTAATGATGTGCAAATCATCATATCTCCAAGATAATATCATGAATTGCAATGATGTGATTTGACCTGGGTTGTTCCAGTGCAGAAGAAAAATTATTGATTAGAAAGAAGTTGTCCCAGGTGCTTTGGCTATGTGTTATGATGGTAGGACTTAACAATGGTTTATTCTCTGTTTTCTGAGAGCCTGACTTATGGGAAAGCTTAATTCAAAGAAAACCAAGAAATAGTAATATAGGAATGATGATAAATCTCAGTTGAGGACAAATGGGCAAAACCAAGCCAAACAGTTGCCAGCAAGTGCTTCTCGTAGAGGGAGACTGCATATGAGCCTCCTTGGAGGCAAGGATAGTGCAATGAACATACTTTGGGTATATTGGAAGGGGCCAGTCCTTGGGAAAGGCAGAGGGTCATAGAAAAAGAAGAAGACTCTCAACCAGACAGACTGACACAGTGCTGCTAGATGGCAGAGTAATAAGACAGACTGATATAATAACAATGGGCTTGCACATATCAGAGATGCTGAGGATGGCACATGATAGGGCAAGCAAGGCTCAGAACCTGTTACTTACAGGCCAATCACGTGTGTCATAATTGGCTAATTTGATATATGTTGTTTTGTTGTTAAGTGCTGTTGAGTCATAGACAACTCATAGCGACCCTAGGAATGAAAGACCTGAGCACTGTTCATAAAGTTTCCGGAGGCAAGCCATTTCGGAAGTGGATGCCACTTCTGCTTCCAAGCTTGTTTCAATCAGGAAGCTCTACCAAACACTGTCCACCATGGGGAACCATTATCGCATTTGGCACATCAGTGTCACAGTGTTTAGCATCACAGCAACCATGAGTTACCTCTGTACAGCAACGCACAGACCAGTGCTATACCACATAGAAGAATGTTGAACAAAAATAATTTAAAACAGGCCCAAGGGCTGCAGGCCCAAGGGACCTCATGGATTTTTAAATACAAGGCCTTCTCATAAATGCCTCACTTCCCTTAGTGAATCAACATTCTGCCTTACACCTCACCAATTCCAGCCACAGCTTCTGTAGAACCAGCTCCTGATTTTATATATATGTATGTATATATAGTGTTTTCTGAAATGGTTTGCCTCTGGAAACTCTATGAACAGTGCTCAGGTCTTTCGTTCATAGGGTTGCCATGAGCCATCTACAACTCAACAGCATTTAACAACAATGTGTGTGAATATATATGTTGTTGTTGTTATGTGCTGTCAAGTCACTTGTGACTCATAGCGACCCTAAGTACAACAGCCCTAAACCCTGGTCTGTCTTGTGCTGATCGCACTGTCTCCAAAACACCCACCCCGATTACCCCAGTCACTGAATCAATCCACCTCCCTGAGGGCCTTCCCCTCCTGTGCTGTCCCTCCACCCTCCCAAGCATGAGGTCCCTCTCCAAGGACTGGTCCCTCCTTACAACATGTCCAAAGTATGTCATACAAAGCATCAGAATCCTTGCCTCCAAGGAGCAGCCTGGTTTAACCCTCTCAAGGATGAATCTGTTTGTTTTCTTAGCAGTCCATGGTACATTCAATACTCTTCTCCAGC
>NW_006399787.1:16120350-16143174 GCF_000299155.1 Elephantulus edwardii
TGAGATTGTTCACAGCTTTAGTTTGCTTGGCTCCACAGTCAACATTCTTGGCACTAGCAGCCAGGAAATTAGAAGATGTATTGCAATGGGAAAGTCTGCTGTTAGGGACCTCTCCAAAGTACTGAGGAGCAACAATGTGTCTCTGGAGACTAAGGTTCGTCTGGTATAGGCCATGGTCTTTGTAATCACTTGTTATGCATCAGAGAGCTGAACAATGACCAGGGAGGATTTGATGAACAATTTGACCAGGAAGGAGAATTGATGCTTTTGAGCTTTGGTGTTGGAGAAGAGTGTTGAGGGTACCATGGACTGCTAACAAACAGATTCATCCTTGAGAGGGTTAAACCGGACTGCTCCTTGGAGGCGGGGATTCTGATACTTCGTCTAGCATACTTTGGTCATGTTGTAAAGAGGGACCAGTCCTTGGAGAAGGACATCATGCTTGGGAGGGTGGAGGGCAGGCACAGGAGAAGGTCCTCTGGGAGATGGATTGATTTGGTGACTGGGGTAATCGGGATGAGTGTGTCGGAGATAGTGAGATTGGCACAGGACAGAGCAGAGTTTAGAGCTGTTGTACATAGGGTCGTTATCAGTTGCAAGTGACTTGACGGCACATAACAACAGCATATATATTTTTGTTGTTGTTATGTTCACTGCAACTCAAAGTGACTCTATTAAAAAGAGCTCTGAACTCTGCCCTATTGTGAGCCAATCTCACTGTCTCCAACACACCTACCCCCATTACTACAATTATTGTGTCACTTCATCTCATCCAGGGTCTTCCAATTCTGCACTAAGAATGATGTCCTTCTCTAAGAACTGGTCCTTCTTGGCAACATACACAAAGTATGTGAGACAGAGTTTAAAAATCCTTGCCTCCAAATAGCTATTTTTTTTTCACCCTCTCCAGGACAAACCTGTTTGTTCTCTTGACAGTCTATGGTACGTTAAAGACTCTTCTCACACACCACAGCTCAAAGCCATTGACTAATTCTTCTTCTGTCATCTTTAGTTATTATCCAGCTCTCCGATGTGTAGCAGGTAACTGTAAACACCATGGCCTGGATCAGGCGCACCTTCGTCTCTAGGCTGACACTATTGCTCTTCAGCACTCTGGAAAGGTCCCTGGTAGCTGACTCTAACAATGCAGCTTGTACTTTGATTTCCTGACTGCTAGTTCCAAGAATGTTGATTGTGAATCTCAGCAAGATAAAATTGTTAACAATCTCAATCTTCTCTCCATCTATCATGATGCTGTCAATTGGCCTGGTGATGAGATTCTTTGTTTTCTTGATCTTAAGCTTCAACATATATTGAAGAGTGCAGTCCTTGACCTTCTGCAGCAAACACTTCCAATCCTCCTCAGTTTCTGTGAGCGGGGTTATGTCATTTACATGACCCAGCTTGTTGATGGACTTTCCTCCAATCTTGATTCCGTATTGCTCTTCATAAAGTCTAGCCTCCTTTACGATCGGTTCCGCATATATTTGGTAAATATATCACCAGCCCATTCTTCCAAAGTGCCTCTGGGTGGACGGGAACCTCCAACCTTCCAGGTAACAGCCAACTGAGTTACTTTTTCCATCACCAAGGGACTCCTTGACAAATGACTAAAGTCAAAGAACAATGACTGACCAGATGAATCCATAGATGACACTTCGTCTTACATATTTTGGGCATATTGCTGGGAGAAGTTATTGCTTGGAGAGGGATATTATGATTAGGAAGGTGGAGGGATGGCGAAAGAGAAGTTCCTTTACCAGGTGGGTTGACATGGTGACTGTGGCAATGGGCTTGAGTGTATCAGAGATTGTGAGGATGGTATGGAATAGGATAGTGTTCAGTTGTTCATAGGGTAACTATCAGTCATACTCAACTTGACAGCACCAAAAACAACAAGAACAGGATGTTTCCTATAGAATGTGAAAACAACTTAGTTAAGATTTTGCCTGTGATTTAAACTTTCCTGGGCAAAAAACAAAGGGAGGAGAATGAAGAGAAATGAGAGGAAACCAGCAAAAGGTTTGTCAAGGCACAGAGAAGATGACAAGTTTAGATCAAGAGCTGGTCTGCTTAATGCAAAAATTATGCTCATTTTAATGGGTTTGCTAGACAAGCTGACTCTCACATTTCCTATTTTCCTATCTTTTCTATGTCCATTTCCAGTGCCTTTCAGGCTCTGATGGAAAATTAACTCCAGTTATATTTTGCTAAATGAACTAGCTTGAGTGAGCTCTATTAAGTCAGCCTCATAAATCAGCTTCCTGTTCCTTAATCATCTATTCTGCTGTTTATTGGACTCTCTCCCACTTATCTTTCTTCAGCGTGGAGTTATCCCTGGCTGAACACAGTGTCCTTGATCACAGGACCAAATGTTATCAAACATCCTCTCTGCTATCTCTCCTCAGTTATTTCCCTCCATTTCTCCTTCCCAAGCTCCTCTCTTTAGTGGGATATGTTTCAGACACCACTTTGTTCTCAACTCTGCCCCCAGATAGATTCAGAGCCAAGTCTTATCTAGGTACTTTTTAGTGTTGTGGTGTTTGTTTTTTTTTTTTCCTTTGCCTACAAACTTGGCAAGCTTCATCCAGCAAGAGTGACATATGGCGCAGTCCCTAGACCAGGAAACTCCTACTCAAAGTGTCATGAGATTGGGTCTCTCAGGGGATCTGGAGGCTGGAAGTAGGTGCTAATGATGAAGGATCTGGTATGGAGGTCTCTAGGCTAAATTTAGGCAAAACTGCAAAGATCCATGGAATTGGGGAGCTCTGTCTAATTCATTTGACTTCAGATGTCCATGGAATTGGGGTGCTCTGTCCAAGTCATTTGAGTTCAGATGTCCTGTTGAACTTTGAACTTTTAAGGAATTTGGGTTCCTGCAGTCCTCCTAGTCAAATAGTAGCTTAGTAAGTGGTTTAGGGAGACTCTTATGCTCTAGCCATTGGGCTTTTTTTTTTTTTTTTCAAATCTACGTGCTGTCAGTTTAGGGAAGCAGAAACTCCAGGGTCATGTTCCAACTCAAACTCATTGGTCAAGTTAAAACTGACTCATAACTGACCCTCATCCAGAATACTTTTCGAGGCTATAAATCACTCAGCAGGAGATTGCCTATCTTTCTCTGGTGGATTTTAACTGCTGGAGAGACATAGTTTGGATTAGCTCCTTTAGGAGATACCTCACTAGAGAGTCATGCTGTTATTATTGTTTTTAGGTGTCATCAAGTCAACCACAACTTGTAGCCAGCAAGAAAGTGAAAAAACCCTAACATCTTTCTACCAGGAGGAGACAGTGCTCTCTCAGTCTCATCTTGAGTCCCTTCCAACCTGAGGAGCTTGTCTTCTGGCACTATATCCAACAGTGTTCTAGCATCGCTCATAGAGCTGTCAAAGTCCTGTTATTTCAGAAGTGGAGAACAAGCAGTGCTTCTTAGTCTGAAAGCTCAGTTCAAAGCTGTCCACCCTGGGTGGCCCTAGTGGTGTTTAAAATGCTGGTGGCATAGCATCTGTTATCACAGTAAAGCACAAGCTACTGCAGTACAGCAAACCAATAGACGAGTAGTTGTTAACTGCACTTCTCAACCGGAAGTTTCTGTCATGACATGGATGGAGTAGAGCTTTCACCCAATGAAAGATCTTCATTTGCTGATGTGGTAAGATTCAAACTGGGGAGAAATAGCTGCAAGCCTCCGTTAATAACTGCAACATGGAATGTATGAAGTATGAATCTAGGAAAATTGCAAGTTGTAAAAAACAAACAAAATGCATAAAGATTAGGACTACCATCCTAGGTATTAGTGTGTGATTTAAAATTCATCAGGGCTGAATACTTTCTCCAATCCTATTCAATATATGTGATAAGAAAAATTACTCAAGATGCTGGACTTTATGAAGAAGAATGTGCTAGCAGGATTGGAGGAAGATTCATCAACAACTTGTGTTATGTAGATGATACAACCTTGCTTGCTGAAAGTAAGGAGTACTTGAGGCACTTGCTGCAAAAGATCAAAGACTACAGCCTTGAATGTGGATTGCATCTCAGCATTGCTGTTGTTGTTGTAAAGTGTCATCAAGTTGTAAGCAACTCAGCGACTTTATGAACGCAGACCTGAACACTTGTATAACTTTCATCCTTTCTCCAGGTTCATAGGGTTTCTGGAGGCAAGCTATTTCGAAAGTGGATGCCACTCCTGCTTCCAAGCTTGTTTTAATTGGGGTGCTCCACCAAACACTGTCCACCATGTATAACCATTATCACATTTGACACATCAGTATCACAGTGTTCAGCTTCACAGTAACCACGAGTTACCTCTGTACAGTAAGTGACATACTAGGTTTATATGACCTAGAAGAATGTTTGACCAAAAGCAATTAAAACCAGGCCTGAGGGCCACAGATTAAAATCACCCATCTTTGGCTTGCTAGAATGACTTTCTCAACATTGTTGTTGTTGTTGTTATGTGCCATCTAGGAAAACAAAAATTTTCACCACTGGACCAATGGACAACTTAATAATACAAGGAGAAAAGATTGAAATTGTCAATTATTTCATCTTACTTGGATCCATAATCAACATCTATGGTACTAGCAGTCAGGAGACCAGAAGATATATTACACTGGGAGAATCTGCAGCTAGGGGCATCTCTAAAGTACTGTGGACCAGTGATGCTAGCTCAAGGTTAAAGTGCACCTGTTCGCTTTAGACCATGGGTTTTTTTAATCACTTTGCTATACAACTGAGAGCTGGACAATGAGTAAAAGGTGACATAAGAGGAATTGATGCCTTTCAGCTGTGTTATTAAGAGGAGAATATGGAATATCCCATGGACTGCCAAAAGAACAAATAGATATATCTTGGAAGAAGTGCAGCCAGAATGCTTCTTGAAAGCAAAGATGACAAAGGTTTATCTCACACTCTTTGAGCATGTAGTTAGGAGAGGCTATTCCTTGGTGAATGACATTATGCTTGGAAAGGTAGAGGAGCAATGAAAAAGTGGTAGGGAGACACAGTACTGCAGCAACGAGTTCAAGTGTGTCACAGATGAGGAGGATGGCATAGGTAGGGCAGGGTTCGCATTCGCTGTTCATAGGGCAGATATGAGTAGTACTCAACTTGAAGGCACCACATAACAACAACAAAAGCCTTAGTGAACTGAGATGGACTGGTATTGGCTATTTTGAATCAGACAATAACAAGACTGACCATGTGAGAAATGATTCATTGAAGAGGAATGATAGTGTGGTTTGCATTTTCAAAAAGAAAATTTTGAGACATATTTTGAAGTAAAATGCTATCATTGATAACATATTATTCATAAGCATACAAAGAAGACCTTTTCATACAACAATTATTCAAACATACACACCAACCATCAGATAATGATGAAGAAATTAAGGATTTCTATCCATTTTGCAGTCTAAATGTTATCAGACATGCAATCAAGATGCATTATAATAATAAGTGACTTGAATACTAAAATTTGAAATAAATAGGACTGGTAGTTGGAAAATATGACCTTGGTAACAGAAATGAGACTGTTGTTATTGTTGTTATGTGCCGTCGAGTCTTTTGCGACTCATAGCGACCCTATGAACAACAGCCCTAAACCCTGCTCTATCCTGCGCCAACCGCACTGCCTCTGACACACCCATCCCGATTACCCCAGTCACTGAATCAATCCACCTCATAGAGGGTCTCCCCTCCTGCGCTGTCCCTCCACCCTACCAAGCATGATGTCCCTCTCTAAAGACCTGTCTCTCCTTACAACATGTCCAAAGTATGTTAGATAATAAATGATTTCTTCATTGCAAATACTTGAAAAAAGCCCCAGCAAAACAACATAAATGGGTACTATATACATGGGCATCTATATACCTGATGGGCCATAGAGGAATCAGACTGACGACATCTATGCAAAGAGACATTGTTGTTGATGAGTGATGTCAAATAAGAACAAACCCACAGTTTCATAGAAGAAAAAAAAGGGGGGAAAGAAGAAAAAAATAGAACAAACCCACAGCTGAGCCTCCAGTGGCTTTTTAGAGGCAATTAGTTGCATAGGAGGAGATTGCCCATCTTTCTGCCATGGAGTAGCTGGTGGATTTGAACTGCATTCCTTTGGGATTGCAGAACAGCTTTTTATATTAGTGAAGCTCAACATCAGCAGTCAAAACCAGGTCAGGGGCTGACTGTTTAATAGACCATCAACAGGGAAGTTCAAATTTAAGTTGAAGAAATTAAAACAAGTCCACAAGAACCAAAATGTGACTTTGAATGTCTTCCATCTGAATTTTAAAACCATCTTAAGACTACATTTAACCCATGGAACACAAATGACTGAGGACCAGATTTGGAATGGCATCATCCATGAAAAAAATAAAATGTCGTTTTAAAGACAGGAAAGAAAGACAAGACTAAAATGGATTTCAAAAAAGACTCTGAAACTTGGATTGAAAAGAAAAGAAGCCAAAATAATGGGAAGGAATACTCAGGTACAAGAATTAAACAGATTCCAAAGGGGCAGCTTGAAAAGACAAAGCAATGTAATATAATGACATTTGCAAGGAGCTAAAGCTAGAAAATCAAAAGGTAAGATACATGCTTAACATTTCCCAAACTAAAAGAACTGAAGAATAAATTAAAGTCTTGAGTTGTAAGTGAAGCTCAGCATCAAGAAAACAAAGATTCTCACCACTAGCCAATTGGCAGCATCATTATGGATAGTGAAGAGATTAACAGTTTTAGCTTACTTGCCTCCACAATCAACACTCTTGGTAACAGCAGCCAGGAAATCAAGAGATGAATTGCATTTGGAAAGTCAGCTGTCAGGGACCACTCCAGAATACTAAAAAACAATGACATTAGTCTAAAGACTAAGGTGCGTCTGATCCAGGCCATAGTCTTCGCAATTGCTTGCCATGCGTCAGAAAGCTGGACAATGACTAGGGATGATTGATAAAGAATAGATGCCTTTGAGCTGTGGTCCTGGAGAAGAGTGTTGAATATACCATAGCCTGCAGGGAAAACAAACATGTTCATCCAATAGAGGGTGAAACTGGGCTGCTCCTTAAATACAAGGATTCTGAAGCTTCGTCTGACATACTTTGGACATGTTACAAGAATGGACTGGTTCTTGGAGAGGGACGTCATGCTTGGGAGGGTGGAAGGACAGCGCAAGAGAGGAAGACCCTTGATGAGATGGATTGATACAGTGATTAGAATAATGGGGGTAGGTGTGTCAGAGACAATAAGATTGGCACAGAGTAGAGTAGGGTTTAGGGCTCTTGTGTATAGGGTTGCAATGAGTTGCAAGTGACTCGATGGCACATAACAACAATATGGGGGAAAGCTTGAATGATATAAGAAGCATTAAATGAAGATAGAAGGAATTCACAGAGTCACTGTACCAAAAAGAATTGGTCAACACGGAAATATTTCAGGAAGTAGTATATGATCAAGAACAAGTCATATTAAAGTTCAAGTTACTCTGAAGGCACTGACAAAAAAATAATGCCTCATCAATTGAAGTGTTTCAGACGACACATACAACCCTGGAAATGCTCACCAGTCTCTGGCAACTATTATGGAAGAAAGCTAACTGGCTAACTGACTGTAAGAAATCCATATTTATTCCTTGTCCCAAGAAAGGTGATCTAATAGACTGTGAAAATTATCAAGTAATAGCATATACAAGTAAAATCTTACTGGAGATTATTTTTAAATGGCTGAATCAGTAGAACGAGAATGACAAGGACTTCCAGAAATTCAAGCTGACTCTTTGTGTTCAGATCATAGCACGAGAGATAATCATTGCTGATGTCAGATAGATGTTGGCTGAAAGCAGAGGATATCAGAAAATTGTTCACTGGTGCTTTATTAATTATGCAAAGACATTTCATGGTGTGGATCATAACAAATTATGGCTAACACTGAGAAGAATGAGAATCCCAGAATACTTAATTGTGATCGTGTAAAACCTAGACATAGAACAAGAAACAGTTGTCTGAACAGAGTACTGCACAAAAAAATTAAAATCAGAAAAGGTATCCATTAGGATTATATTCTTTGTCCATACCTATTTATTTGCGGACAAAATTGTCTGAGGGTCCTACTAGAAGTTGTATTCTAAGATATATAGTATATACTTACTGACATTGTTTATAACTATCTGATCCTGAAACTCTGAACAGACTCTATCTCCTGGGAATCCAACTAATTCTGTTACTTTAATTTTTTCTACACATTTGGGTATTTTGACATAATACAATTTCCAGTAAGATTCTGAAGAACTAACTATTTTTAGTGTTTTCATAGTCTTACACTCTTCAAATAACCATACATCTTAGAGGAGCATATTCAAAAAATTATTCTTGTAGGATGTTTCTGTATGTAATTGTGTGGGAGTGAAAAGTTTGGTTATATATTTAGAAAGTGAATCTATTTTGATATCTTTGGCTAATTTTTCTCTATTTGGGGTTGTGCTTAAATAGACCTACTGCCAGTCCTAATTTTATTAGCAGACAATCTACATATTAGTAATCCTTGCCTCTTCCCTTTTGTCTCGCCACCCACTCCCCTTCTCTACTACCTCCCCAAGACCCACTATGCCTTTCCTGTCATCAATGGGGCAAGAGACCAAGGATTGATATTGTAATCTTGTGTAGAGTTTGGTTTTCTATTTAGGAGAGTCTGAACTTGACTGCTATTTCTTGATCCTAGACCTACTTGTTGCCCTACCTCTACTTGTTGTTCAAGGTTGTGCAGTAAAGTTATTAAACTACCAATTCTTGTGTAAAAGGGTCCGAAGAAGTAAAAAAACAAAACAAAACAAAACAACCCAAACCATTTAGTTCATGACACAAAAAAAGTTATTTTAAAAAGACATCTGAAAAAAAAAAAAAGACATCTGCTAAAGCCATTGTCCAGGGTGAGTGTAGAGAGACCTTGGGACACTTATTTTGCAAGAATCCTCTAACTGGGGTCTTTAGTGATATTATAATAAAGCAATTGGCGGTTCATTGTCTGGGAAGAAAGAAAAGAGGGCAAGTCTTTTGTGACTAAAGTTTGATCTAATCTCTAATATGCGGTTGGCTGCTGAGGGGAGGTTGTATACTGGGGGCCAGGATCTCTCTAGAATGAAAGGAATCTTCTAATACCTAGATTACATCTCTGTTGGAGTTCATTGTTTAATACTTCCAATACCTGAAAGGATTCTGTCCAATCAGCAGGCAAGCCACAACACCGGGTTTCCCAAAGGACAACACAAATTAAAAGTCACTGGAGTCCGGACTGGTGATTTGGGCTCAATACAAGCACTGAGGTTCTCATACTGAAAAAGCTGTTTGGGTAGAATGTGCCCGTTGTTGCTACATACCATTTAGTCAGAACCGATCTATAGCTGACCCTCCAACGGGTTTTCAGAGGCAGTTAATCACATGGGAGGAGACTGCTCATCCTTCTCCCACAGAGCAGCTGGAGGATTCCAAGAACGTGCCTTTGGGAGTGCAGCACAGCTTCTTGCCACTAGGCCACCAGTACAGCAGGAAATCTCTTCTGCTCTAGTCTTCTAACACTTTGAATGAGTTTTGAGCGATTACTAGTAATTGGGTGAAGTGGTGAAACATACACATTGGATTTTTGAAGTCCAGCCCTGTAAAGGTGTGGTAAGAATATAACTCTGATCTAGAGAAATAGTGTGTTACATCATAAGAATTCATTTCTCTTTAACTAAAGATTGGAATTGTTGTTGTTTGTTGTTATGTGCCATGGAGTCGACTGCAATTCTTAACAACCCTCTGTATAATAGCTCTGAACCCTTTCCTTTCCTAAGCCAGTCTCACTGTCTCTGATGCTCCTACCCCCATTATCTCCAATTTTCCTACATTCACACTTCTCACATTCCATACATCAATCACTAGTGCCTGTTGCAGCTGTTCCTCCTAGTTTGTGTTTTTTGGTGTCAGGGCACAGCTTCTGGTGCCATATCTGGTAGTCTAAATGTGCTCTATTGTACATAGGGTTTTTGAAGGTCTGTTATTTTGAAAGTGGATGGCAAATTCTTCCTAGTCTGTCTTAATTTGGGTGCTCAGCTTTAGAACTATATTTAATGGATAAGCATTTCACTCAAAAGAGCGTATTAAAGTTCATTTCTAATAAGGCACACAGATTGGGGTATAGAGTTGAAATATCTGTATTCAAATTCCTTTTATACTATCTACTACCTAGTTGAGAAGGACATCATGCTTGGAAGGGTGGAGGGACAGTACAGGAGAGGAAGACTCCGGATAAGATGGATTGACACAGTAACTGGGGTAATGGGGCAGATGTGTTGGAGACAATGAGATTGGCTCAATCTAATTACAGTAACAACCTACTTGGATTTAACCTACTTGGGATTAAAAGAGACTGTACAGTATTTTGCTTAGAATAATGTTTGGTAGAAAGTGGTCTGTAAACTTTGGCTGTGTGCTTCAACAGATTTGGACAAACATAATATATTATTGTTGCTGATGTTGTTAGGTACTTTTGAGTTGAGAATGACTCACAGCCATCCTCTGAACCTTGCCCTATCTTGCTCCATCCCCATGTTCTCCTCCATACTGAAGCCAATTGAAGACAATCATTGTGTCAGCCCATCTCTCTAAGAGTTGGCCTTCCTTTCACTGACTCTCTACCTTTCCAACATGACATCTTTTTCCAAGGACTAACCCATCTTGGTAACATGCCCAAAGTACATGAGATTACCTTTCTTCCCCCATTATATTTTCCTCTGAGGGTGCTTCCTTCAAGACAGATTTGTTTATTCTTTTGGTAGATCATGATTTATTCAGTACTCTTTGCCAACATTACAGTTAAAAATATTGATGTTAGGTGCTGTCAGGTGAGTATGACTCATAGCCAGCCTTTGAACGAAACCTGTCCTATCCTGTGCATCCTGATCACCTTCCCCACAGACAGCCCATTGTTACAGTCACTGTATCAATTCATCTTATTGACCTTTAATGACCCTCTTCTCTTCTGAGCTTGAAGTCTTTCTCCAAGCAACATGCCCAGCGTATGTGAGACAAAGTTTCACCATGCTTCCCTCTAAGAGGAAAGCTGATGGCTCTCTCTCCAAGACATAGTTTGATCTTTTGGCAGTCTATGGGATATTTAGTACTATTCTCCAACACCCCAATGCAAAACCATTGTTTCTTTTTCTGTCATCTTTTTTCACTAACTCTCAGATGTAAAGTTACTGATTAGAAAGACCATGACTTGGATCAGGAATTAAGTCTTTAAATGGACATCCTTGGTTTTCAGCACTTTGGAGAGATCTATGACTGTACTCTTTCCCAATACAGGTTTGTTTCTTTGTTTGTTTTTTTGTTTGTTTGTTTGTTTTACTGCTGGCGCCAAGGCTGTTGATTCTGGATCCTACTATGATGAAATAATTGACAATTTCTATCTTTTCTCCATCCATCATGATGTTGTTGCCTTTTCACCCAGTGGAGAGAGTTTTTGTTTTCTCAATGTGGAGATGCAATCCATACTGAAGGTTGTAGTCTGTGATCTTTTGCAGCAAGTGTTTCAAGTTCTCCTCACTTTCAACAACATTGACAGAGAACTTCCGGAAATTCAAGCTGGACTTTGAAGAGACTGTGGCATCGGGGATGTCATTGCTAAGGCAAGATGGGTCTTGGATGAAAGCAGGGAGTAGCAGAAATACATCCATTTGTGTTATATTAACTACACACAGATAATTTGACAGTGTGGACCATAATAAATTCTGGATAACATTGAGAAGAATGGAAATTCCAGAACACTATACTGTGCTCATGTGAAACTCATACCTAGACCAGGAAACTATTGTTTAAACAGATGAAGGGAACACTGTATGGTTTAAAAATGGGCAAAATCCTCTCTTCATAACCTTTTAATCTTTATGTCAAACTAATCATTCATTCAGGAAGCAGGACTTTATGAAGAAGAATGTGGCTTCAGGATGGAGGAAGTATGACATTGTTGTCGTTGGGTGCCTTTGAGTTGAGCACAACTCGCAGCGACCCTATGAACTACCGATCTGAACCCTGTCCTATCCTGTGCCATCCAAATAATTTCTGACATACTTGAGCCCATTCCCACAGTCACTGTGTTAATTCACTTGGTTGAGGGTCTTCCTCTCTTTTTTCTCACCATTCAAGTACCATGTCCCAAGGAATAGCCTCTCCTAACAACATGCCCAAGATATGTGAGATGAAGCTTTGTCATGCTTGACTCCAACAAGCACTATGTTTACACTTTCTCCAAGACATATATGTTTGATTTTATTGGCAGTCTGTAAGATATTCAATACTCTTCTCCAATACCACAGCTAGAGATAAGAAATATGACTCAGGACTGTGCAAATCTTGCTTTTTCTAGTTATGGCTTACGTTGACAGTAATGACAGATTCTCTGGCTTTCCTTTGAAAAGGCAGTTAGAATGAATACTGTACAATTCTTGACTGCCACCACATTTGTCTTAGCTAGTGCTACTAAAGAGAGGAAGGACGAAAGAGAGGAAGATCCTCAACCAGGTGGATTGACACAGTAACTGCCACGATGGGCTCTAGTGTGTCAGGAAGTGTGAGGATGACACGGGACAGGACAGGGGTCAGATCTGTTGTTAAGAGGGTATTTGATCTGATGGCACCTAACAACAATAGTTCTACTAAAACAGAAATTATTTTCTCATACTTAAGTGGCTGTTGTTATGTGCTGTTGAGTAGGAACCAACTCATAGCTGACTCTCCAGTGAGTTTTCAGAGGTTGTTTGTTGCACAGGAGAAGACTGACAGTCTTTCTTCTGAAGAGCAGCTGGTGGCTTTGAACCCTGTGCCTTTGGGTTGGCAGCATAACTCCATACCCACTAAACTATGAGAGTTCCCTTACTTTGGAGGCTAGAAGTCCAAATGCAGAATTTTGGTCTTAGGGAAAGGCTTTCTCTCTCTTTTGAAGATGGTCCTTTTTTCAACTTCTATTTCTTGGTTCCCTGTTGATCTTCATGTGACTTCTATCTTCCCCCACCTGTATACGTCATTGGCAGTAATGATGTTTTCAGAAGATTGTCATGTCTAAGGTATGAGCTGTAGTACTATGTCTCTGGTATCTTACTCTAAAGAACAAATCAACAGTGATGGTTTTGACAGTTTCAGCCTCATGCTGGCTTTGTTGGTCTCAGTTTCATGGTGGTAGCGGTACCATTCAGGGTAGACCTACACAAAGGAATATGTGAAGGATTTAGAATTGTCACCAGAGGTAGCTCCTGAGCAGAGAAGTAACATCATCTCACATAGAAAAGCAGGGCCTCAAACACTGCCTGGGAAGAGAGTACAGGGATTTATTGTTTAATGGCAGTCAGGCTGATTCTGAGTCACGGCAGCTCCATGTACATCAGCATCGCATCTGCTCCTTAGTGATTTCTACAGCTGGTTTTGGTAGAAGCGGGTCATTAGGCACTTTTTCTAAGGTGCCTCTGCTTGGATTTGAACTTTCACCCTTTTGGTTAGCAGTTGAGCATTTTAATAGTTTACACTATCTAGATACTCTAAAAGAGAGTTCCTGTTTGAATGAATGAAAAAAAAGATCTGGCAATGTTGGTCATGTATTAAACACCACTGAATTGTACACTTAAGAACAGCCCATATTGATCTCCCTTGAGTTGGTTTTTATATATGGAGTGAGGTGTGGGTCTTGTTTGAGTTTTCTACTGACAGTTCTCTAATTTTGACAACATCATTTGTTAAAAAGGCTGTCATTTCCCCATTTAACAGATTTAATCTCCTTGTAAAAAATAAGTTGAGCACAGGTAGATGAGCTGATTTCTGTGTTCTCAATTCTATTCCATTGATATGTGTCTGTCACTGTACCAGTACCATGCTCTCTTGACCACTACAGCTATGTTGTATGATTTGAAATCAGGAAGTGTGATAATTTCTACCTTGTTTCTCTTTTTCTGGAGTTGCTTTGCTTATTTCAGGTCTCTTTGAATTCCAAATAAAAGTGGAAGTTGCCTTTTCCATCTCATTGAAGAATGGATTAGTATAATAACTGCCATCCAAACATATATATGCACCCCATGTTTATTGCTGCATTATTTAAAACAGCAAAGAAATGGAAGCAGCACTGAAAAACAATGAACTTGTAAAGCATTACACAATATGGGGACACTGGAGCACATCATGCTGAGTGAAATATCTCAGTCACAAAAGGACAAATACTGCATAGCACCATTGTTATAAAGCAGGTCTGGCATGAGGGCTTGGGAGGAGAATAGGATAAGAGTGGACAGATAATGACCATTGCACTGGAACAGATGAAGGAAAGAAGTGTCTAAAATGAATATATGATTAGGAATTATACACGTGACAACATCTCAGTATAAGAGATATATCATTGCAAGGAGGGAGGTGCAGGGAGGAGGAGGCAGGTAATTGGGCAACAGTGAATGAATATTTTTTTAAAAGTGAACTACAGAAAGGGGAAGGAAGGGCAAGGGGATGAAATATGCAACAATCAGTGAATGAAAATCTAACTTCTCTTTAAATGTTTGTTAAAATCACAATTAAAAATTTTATTTTTTAAAAAAGAACGGTCCATTTTATGTTGTGTGTACTTTACTACACTAAAAAGAACCATTTTAAAAGAAAAGAAAAAGAAAGAGCTGTGTAACCTTGCTTTATACATCTGAAGAGGCTCATATTTGAAACTTTCGATTCCCTCTACCGGTCAGGCTTCTCGAAGCATGGCCCTGAGCCAGCAGCATCAGCATTACCTGGGAACTGTTTAAAAATGCACATTCACAAGCTCCACCTCAGAGTTGGAATCGTAAACTGTGGGTGGAGGGAGGTTTTCCAGCAAGCCCTTGGGTGATTCTGGTGCGTGCTAAAGTACGCTCCCAACATCACTGCCAAACAGTTGTTTGTCCAGGCTCTACTTGACCTCTTGTGATGAGGAACTCACCATCTCTGAGTAGTTCCCTTAAATATGTCTTACTCAAATAAAGTCATCAGCATTTCCTTGAATTTTTTTTTTAAAATCACTCATTTAATTGTGTCTATGAAACTTTAAGAAGTAAAAAAAGAGAGAGAGAGAGAAAATCATGAGTATTAGGAGTATTAGAAAATTTCATATTTATTTTAGATACTATACCTCTACTGAGGGAGCTCTGGTGGTCTAGCAGTAAGAAGTTGTGCTGCAATCTCGAAGGCAGGTGTTTTGAATCCACTAGCTGTTTGGTAGGAGAAGGGTGAGTAAAATCCCTTCTCGTGTGACTACCTGCCTCTGAAAACCTGCTACAGGGTCAATTATGGGTTGGTTGCGACCCCAAAGCAGACAATAACAATAGTTCTACTGACATATATAGGGACCTCTAGTGGCCTGCTATGTATGGAGTTGTACATCCCAAGGCAGACAGTTTAAATCCACCAGCTTTTCAATGGTAGAAAGGTGGACAATCTTCTCTGTAATATACAGCCTTCCAGATGATATAATGTGTTATCTTGAAATAGTAGTAGAAGCTAGCACTTTATTGTTTCTATATCCAGATTCTTCACCTAGCATTTATTGCCACAGGCACATGTACTCAAAGAAGGGTAATTGTAAAGTGAAAGGAAGTAAGAAATTGTGGAAAGAACTCTGGCCTAGTAACAGTAAAGACCTGGACTCTGGTCCTGGAGTTTGTTCTAGATTGAGCATACCAAACATAATCTTGACCTGCTGCATATGTAATTTATAAAATAGATTCATGGTCTCTTACTTAAATTTCTGAGTCTTACTTTTGGCTGGGGTGGGGGACAGCAAACTATGATAGAAGGAATATGTTTACACAAGCAATTCATGTTGACTGAATAGACAAAGCCTGCCAAGACAATTTCATACAAAACAACAACAACCACCAAACCTGTCTCTTTAAACAATACTTGCATCCTGCTTTGGAATCTGGGTCCTGATACTTCTTGCTTTGGATATGAGCAATAGGTAGCTTGGCAGAAAAGAAAACAGGTGCGGGCAGAGTTTAACAGTCAGATTTGCTTTCCTGAAAAAAGTCTCAGCCTTCAGCCAAAAGACTTATGTATATTTCTATAAATTAAAAAAACCCCTCATGGCAAATATAGATTCATTGAAGGATCTTAAAAATAGGATCCAGGATTAGATTAGAACAGGGGACACGGTGCGATGTTCCTTTTCTCTACCCCTTTTCATCTTTCCCCTTTACCTTCTATGAGCCTATATGAAATGAGAGAAGATAGATCTGGACTCTCTGTTTAGAAATAACCAATAGTTTAATTTAGCTCAATAAAGTATTTAATTTCTGAGTGGTTGATCCCAGGTTGGCTACCAATTTTACACTTGATCTTAGCCAAAAGGCCGAGAAGAGATGGTGGCTACAAATGTTAAGAAGCCATTTAACAGTTGATTCTTGGGAAATACAATTCCAGGTTACCAACCCTGAGAAGAATGGGAGTCCTAGAACTATAGTTAAACTAGGAGGCAGTCAGAACAGAGCAAGGAAACACTGTATGGTTAAAAATCAGGAAAGGAGTGTTCGGGAATGTGTCCTGTCTCCATTCTTTTTTCATTTACATGCAGAAGAGAACTTTTGGGAGGCTAGACTTTATGAGGAGGAATATGGCATCAGGATTGGAAGAAGATTCATCAATAACCTGTGTAATGCAGATGACACATTTTGCTTGCTGAAACTGAAGAGGAACTGAATCACTTGTTGCAGAGTTTCAAGGACTGTAAGTCTGTAATATGGATTGAAGTTCAATATCAAGAAAGCAAAGATTGCCACCACTGGTCCAATTGACAGCACTATGATAAATGGAGAAGAGATTGAGATAGTTAATTTTTTCTTGCTCAGATCCACCATCAAGAGTCTTGACACTAACAGTCAGGAAATCAAAATATTAATTGCATTAGAAAAATCTGCTTTCAGGGACCTCTTCAGAGTACTGAAGAACAATAATATCAGTCTAGAGACTAAGGTGCACCTGATTCAGGCCCTGGTTTTCCCAATTACTTGCTATGCATAAGCAAGTTGGACAATGACCAAAGGTTACAGAGGAAGAATTGGTGTCTTTGAGTTGTGGTGCAGAAGAAGTGTACTGAACATACCATGGACCACCAAGAGAACTAACATATTTGTCCTGGAGAGGGTGAGAGCAAGGTGTTCCTTGAAGGCAATAATTTTGAGGCTTCATCTCACATATATTGGACATGTTGCCAGGAGGGACCAGTCCTTGGAGGAGGACATCATGCTTGAAAATGTGGAGAGACAGCACAGGAAAGGAAGACCCCAGATGAGATGCATTGGCATAGTAACTGGGGTAACAAGGGTATATGTTAGAGATAGTGGCTCAGAATAAAGCAGAGCTGCACATAGGGTTGCTATGAGTCATGGTCAACTCGATGGCAGATAACAAGAGCAATAATCCCAGCAGGAAACCTGTGTGATGCTGCCATGTTTTTGTTATTCTTGTTATGTGTCATATTTCAGACTATAGTCCTTGACCCTCTGCCACAAATGCTTCAGGCCGCCTCAGTTTCAACAAGCAAGGTTGTATTATCTGCATAATTCAGGTTGTTTATGAGTCTTCCTCCAATCCTCATGCCATATTCCTCCTCATAAAGTTCAGCCTCTGGAATGATCTGTTCTGCATATAGATTGAAAAGGTATGGAGACAAGATCCCTGGTGCACTCCTTTCCTGATTTGAACTATGCAGTGTTTCATTGATCTCTTCTGACAACTGCCTCCTAGTACAAACAGGTCTTTCATGAGTGCAATCATGCATTTTGGGATTTCCAGTCTTCTCAAGGTTAGCCACAATTTGTTGTGATTCACACAGTCAAGTGCCTTTGCATAGTCAATGAAACACAACTGGCATTCTTCTGGTACTCTCTACTTTCAGTCAAGATCCATCTCATATCGGTGATGATATCCCTACTGCCACTGCCTCTTCTAAACCCAGCTTGTATTTCTGGTAGTTCTCTGTTGATATACCATCCCGGGCATTTTTGGATTCTCTTCAGTAGGATTTTGCTTGTGTGTGGTGTTAGTGATATAGATCGATAATTTCCACATTCTATTGGGTCACCTTTTTTTTAGTATGGGGATAAATATGCATCTCTTCCACTTGGTTGGCCAGGTTGCTGTCCTCTAGATTTCTTGGCACAACCTGGTGAGCACATCCAGGGCTGCATCTGTTTGTTGAAATATGTCAATTGATATTCCATCAGTTCCTGGGGCCTTGTATCATGCCAGTTCCTTCAGGGAAGCTTGAACATCTTCCTTAACCATTTCCTCTTGGTCATACTGGTCATATGTTATTTCATTAAATTCTTCTGTGTCAGCCAATTCTTTTTTTATATAAAATTTTTATTTTATACTAGTTTACTTATAAATTTCATATACATTGCTTTTCACACTGGAACTTTACCCTTTTCTTTACTCAATCCTCCCTCCACCCATCAAATTGTGTGACTTTAGGATTAAACACACACATACACTCCGCCCATTCTCACCCTTCTTCTCTCCTCCCTCCTTGGATCCTCATACACATTCTACAATAATGATCTCATACAGGTAGTAATTTACAAAATCATTGGTCCTGCATGCTGCATAGTATTCCATTATGTGAATGTGCCATAATTTCTCAATCCATGCCACTGTGGTTGGACATTTGGGCTGTTTCAGCCAGTTCTTTTTGGAACAGTGACTCTGTGTACTCTATTTTTTTTAGATTCCTCCTGGGTCATTCAATATTCTGCCCATAGCATCCTTAAGTATTGCAACTTGTGGCTTGAATTTGTTCTTTAGTTCCTTTAGCTTAAGAAATGCCAAACAAGTGTGTCCCTTTTGATTTTCTAACTCAAGCTCTTTGCACATTTCACTATAATACATTGTTTTGTCTTCCCAAGCTGCCCTTACTCCTACTGTTTCTCTGTGTCTGTGTCTCAGCTAAGAAAAGAGTTTCCCAGAAATAGAAGGTGGGTCCTGTGCCCACTCTGTGGTCAGGGCTATCATATGGGATAGGACAGCTTTCTCCAAAGAGTGTATGGTAGGAGTGGAGTTTGGTGACTGTGACCAGAGGGGAGAGGGATGACAAGCAGAAAATTGTCATGTGCCAAGGTTCCAGAACGTTTTGGGGATAACTAGAAGTAAGAGCAGCAATAAGGTGCATTCAAAGTGTTCACTGGACTTGACTGTAATTCCAGGCACTCTGAGGATCAGCTGGTCCTGCAACTGGCATACAATTGCTGGTTTATGTCAGAAATGTCTGTCCCAGACAGGGTATAGTACATCTTTTTTCCTTTATGAATCTTGTAAGTAGTTGACATTCAGTGAAATGGATTTTCTATACACAACACCCTGGGTTGAATTAGTTTAGAAACAATATAAAAAGAGTAAGAATGGCGTGGGGACAGCTGAGCCTGACCACTATTATCCACACGGGGCAACTGCACCATCAACAGCAGCCACAACACAAAACCAATTTTCATGAGGTCAGTCATGCCCCCCATGCTCCCATATCTATTGGTACTAATTCTGACACTAATCCTACTGCTCTACGGGATAAAAAAAATCCATTGCAATAGCTACACAGACCTGATAGAATGAGACTTATAGTTATAGGCTTTATTAGGGAAGGTTTTTTTAAATTATTATTAAATTTTATTCATTTTAGTGAACATTTACAGAGATTTTGGGTTTTCATTCATTCATTGTTGCACTGTTTTCTCTACCCTCCTCCCCAGTTCGTTCTTCTTCCCCCCCCCCCCCCACCGGCGAATGTCTATTTCAATTGTCCAATTGCCACAGTGCTTGTCGAAGCCAGTTCTGATTAATCTCCTTTGTCAGTGTGTCCTTTGCCATTCCCTATCACTCCTCCCTGAGAGAGACTTCACCCTGATTCATAAGGAAAAGGGGATGGCGTATTCTCTTAGCTACTTCCTGCTGAAAAGGGATGCTGTGGGTTTCAGGGTGAAGATCTTCTCTCACTACTCTAAAGGGCCCTTTGGCAGTAGGAAACACATAGACTATTATGGAGATTGATTTTGGAACTTAGATTCACTGTTATCAGTTGTGCTTAGCCGTACATGTTCATATCCTTGAAGATGTATCATGGAAGTGTTGCAGCCTAGAAGATACAAATTTAACTAACAAGTTAAAAGTACACGAGTCAAAAATTAAAAAGCAATAATATTGCGAGTAGAGGTTCTAATAGTGGCACAAGTCAAGTTACAGAGGGAAGGTGATTCTTACAATAAAAGGCCTATAGACTAGCACTTTGTCTATTATAGTGTAGAGGTTAGGAACCACAAGATGTAGAGGCTCAGCTATGTCATTTATGGTTCTTAAGTCCTGGAGGAAATTCCATCTACCACTGGGTTGTTTTACAACTCAGAAGTTCACATGCAGGGTAGAGGTGAAGTAAGGAACTGCTTATGAGGTTTTCCGTCCATTAGGGAAGTTTTTAGGTGGAGTCAAGTCTCGTATGCTACATGGTGATCCTACGACCAACAGAGCTGAACCTTGTTAGCATTCTTTGATTTTCGGTCCACAGTTAGAAAATAGTTGACCATACCTATAGAATTTGTATCTCCTCCACTCAAAAGTCAGAGTGACTGTCACTGAGACTGAGTAATCTTCATCTCTGTTCCAATTTCTCAGAGCAAGGCCTTTACTGACCCATCTGGGGCTGGGAGTTTGCCCCAGGCTCAATCAATTGGAGCAAAAATGGCTCCTGGGCAGTTGGAGGAGAAACTACAATTGAAGTTAATCTGGCTGAGGACGCAGCTCCTGGCAAAGAAGGTAGGGTTGGGCAGAAAGCCCAATAGATGTCTCCTGGGCGGGGGGGGTATTTCTTTTTATACTTAAGGGATGTTTTAAGAATGCTGGTAAGTCATCATCTCATTTGATGCTTGGCACAAACTTAGAGATAGGCAAAGCTGTATTAATGGCCTTATTTTTACATCTAAGTTATTTCATTGTAGAGGTCTTGGTGGTGCAGTGGGTTAAGAGTTGAGCTCCTAACTGAAAAGTCAGTGGCGCAACAGCTGCTCTGTGACGGAAAGATGGGCAATCTGTTCTCATAGAGACACGCAGCCTTAGAAGCACTGTGGAGCAGTTCTACTTGGCCTTCTAGGAAACTGAGATTTGGAATTGACTTCAGAGCAGTGAATAGAGTGTGGGTTTTAGCTATTTCATCCTGCCTTGAAAAGCGTTTTTTGGTTTGGTTTGGTTGTTGTTGTTGGGGTTTTTTTTGTTGTTTGTTGTTGTTGTTGTTGTTGTTTTAGTTTTAGTGAAGATTTAGAAATCATGTTGGTTTTTCATACAATCGTTCATAGACATTTTGGTTATAAATTTATTGTCATTGCTTAATGCAATTAATTACAACGTCTGAGCAACTCCTTTTTGTCTACTGCCCTTTTGTTCACCGAACTTATCTATTTATAAGTGTTTACTCCCCTCACTCTCTCTTCCCATCCCTATTATCCCTTGGAAGGTATTTTGAAAATTTCTTTCCTCCATTTGATTTTACATGTCAAATGATGGCAGAGACCATGTATTTATGTCTATATCCCTGTTCATTAAAAACCCACCTCCATAGAGTCAATTCTGACTCAAACTTCCACCAGAGGATTTATGCACAGAGACTTCCCATCTTTCTCTCTCACAGCAGCTGGTGGATTCAGTCTTTCAGTTAGACTTGCAACAGAAGTCCTGCTTCATAATTCATCATAGGTATTCACTTGACACTCATGAAATTGAATTTCTGTATTATAAATGGAAAAACTGAGCTTCAAAGAATATAAAGAAGATCCCAAGAGTCTGCAGTTACATGGTAGCTTGGCTCCAGGATCCCTCTGAGAGAGGTGGTCATCAACAACACAGCAAGATCATGCTTTACAGCTGAGGGCCTGGAATCTGGAATTAGAGACCTGGAGCCTGGCACTTTCTAGCTAAACAACCTCAGCTTGCCAAGATGACTGCTTGTCAGAGGAGGTAGAAAGGCAAATCAAAACCACAAGTATTAAAACAACTATGAGATATCATCTCACTCCAATAAGAATAGCAAAATTTAACAGAACAGCAAGCAACAAATGCTGGTAAGGTTGTAGAGAAATTGGAACACTTATTCACTCTTGGTGGGAGTGTAAAATGGTGCAACCACTGTGGAAGGTGGTGTGGCACTTTCTTAAAAAATGCAAATAGAGATCGCATTTGGCCCAGTGATTCCACTACTGGGATTATACCCCAAAGAGACCATAACTGACATCCAAGCAGATATACGCACACCCTGGTTTATTGCGGCTTTGTTCACAATAGCAAAGAGTTGGAAACAACCTAAGTGCCCATCAACAAATGAA
Source organism: Elephantulus edwardii (assembly GCF_000299155.1). NCBI lineage: Eukaryota > Metazoa > Chordata > Mammalia > Macroscelidea > Macroscelididae > Elephantulus > Elephantulus edwardii. Next base: position 16,142,744 of record NW_006399787.1, read on the forward strand.
TGGATAGAGAAGCTTTGATATATTCAAACAATGGAATACTATGCTGCATTGAAAAACAAGGAACTCATGCAGTATTATTCAAAATGGGTGACCCTGGAGGACATTATGCAGAGTGAAATATCTCAGTCCCAAAAGGACAAACACTGCATAGTGTCACTGTTGTAAACCGGGACTGACATCAGGGTTGTGGGGAGACTGAGAAAGAGGTGATAAATAACGTATACTGCATTGAAACAGATGAGGGATAAAACTGTTTAAAAGGGATTTGTGATTAGGTATTATTGTCATGACGGGAGTCCAGAGCAAAGGTTGTGGAGTGGAGTGGACCAAGGGGGAGGTATTGTAAAACAATGAAAGAATTTTTCTTTTACATTTCAAAGAGAAGAGTATACTGGGGAGGGAGAGGTATGGGCAGGGAGAAAAGTGCAACA
>NW_006399787.1:16143274-16169060 GCF_000299155.1 Elephantulus edwardii
AATTTTTTAAACCCACAGGTATTAAAACTTGTTCCCAAAATTAAAAATAAACAAACCAACCAAAACACAACTATTATTGTCAGAAATGTTTACAGCAAACTGCACACCAATGCAACCATTTCTGCATGTATCATTCAGCAACACTGATTACATCGTTCAAGTTGTACAACATTCTGTTCTTTTACGAGCTCTTCCTCACCTCATCTTCAGCACGAACCTCCTGCCCTCCAAGTTTCTTTGCTAACCTTTCACAGTGCTCTTGTCAGTTTGATTCTATAGAGTTCTATAAAAGGGTACAGTGCTCAAGGCAGAAAAGTTTTCTTAATAACTTATACATAATTGATTTAATAAGGAAAACTTTTGGGAGCTGACTCAGCGAGTTTAGCTGCCTGACATTTGAGCTTGGCGAAGGAGAAAGGAAGAGACTGGGAATCTACTACATGGTAATAAGTGGTAATCAGGGTCACTTTCAAGCTAGGGTTTAAACTCAAAACCCGTGACTGTGGAGTCATGACTGACTCATATCTGACCCTCCATCAAGTCAATATGTAAATCGGGGGGAGGCTGTAAATCTCATGGGAGGAGATTGCCTATTTTTCTCAAGAGCCAGCGATGGATTCAAACTCAGATAGGTGCCTCCTTTGGGCTAGCGGTGCCTCTTCCTACTGACTAGTCACCAGAGGTCTGACTAGGATTTATGGTCTCAGAATTTAATTAGATCTTCCTCTTCTGTCACTTACAAAATAGCCTGGGCAAAAGTCACTTCTCCTCTATCATTCTAGGGTTGTGTGCTGGCATAATGAGAAAATGTAACTGAGAGCCCTTGATAGGCAGTAGGTATTATGTGCTGTTGAGTCAAGTATGACTCATAGCGACCCTATGAACAACAGATCTGAATCCTGTCCTATCCTGTGCCATCCTCACCATCTGACATACTGGATCCCATTGCTGCCATCACTTTGTCAATTCGTCACATTGAGGGTCTTCCTCTTTTTCACTGCCCTTTCACCTTTCCAAGAACCATGTCCCTTTCTAAGGAACAGCATGTCCAACATATGTAAGACGAAGCTTCACCATTGCTATCTCCAAAGAGCACTCTGGTTGCACTTTCTCCAAGACATATCTATTCTTTTGGAAGTTATTGAGTTATTCCTCAGTCTTCTCCAATGCCACAACTCAGGCATAGATTCTTCTTATGTCATTCCTATTCATTGTCCAGCTCTCAGGTGTATAGCAAATGATTGAAAAGACTATGGTCTGAATCAGGTGCACCTTAGTCTTTAAAATGACATCATTGTCCCTTAGTACCTTGAAGAGGTCACTGACAGCAGACTTTCCCATTGTAACACATCCTTTACTTTCTGGACTGCAAGTGTCAGGGTGTTGGTGCCAATATGATGAAATTGTTGACAATTTCAATCTTTTCTTCATGTATCATGAAGTGGCATAATGCTCCAGTGGTGAGGATTTTTCTTTTTTGATGTTGAGATGTAGTCCATATTGAAGGCTCTAAAGTTGGTTCTTTCGCAGCAAGTGTTTCAAGCCTTCCTCATTTTAAACAAGCAAGGTTGTATCATCTGCAAAATACAGTTTGTTGATAAGTGTTTCTCCAATCATGATGCCACACTCCTCTTCCTAGAGTTCAGCCTCTTAAATTATTTGCTTAGTGTACAGATTGAATAGGTATGGAGAGAGAATACAACTCTGATGGTGACTGCTGCAATGGGCTGTTGTGTGTCAGGAAGTGTGAGGAGGGTGCAGAAAAGAACAGGGTTCAGATCTTTAGTACACGGGGTTGCTATGAGTCGTACTCGCCTCAACAGCCCCTAACAATCATGTTAACCACAGTTTATTATGATCTACACAGTCAAACCTTTGCATAGTCAATAAAGCACAAATAGATATGCTCCGTGTTCTGGTAAAATCCATCTGACATCAGCAATCCCTGGTGCCACATCTCTTTAAAATTCAGCTTAAACTTCTGGCAGTTCTCTCTCAAGGTACTATTCTAACCATTTTTTTTTATTATCTTCAGCAATATTTTGCTTGTGTGTGATATTAATAATATTGTTTATTTCCACATTTCATTGGATCACATCTTTTACCAGTCAGAACAAATATCTCTTCCAGTCAGTTGACCAGGTAGCTGTCTTCCAAATTTCCTGGTACAGACTGGTAAGCACGTCCAAGTAGCATCTGTTAATTAAGACATGTCAATTGATATCCCTTTGATTCCTAGGGCCTTACTTTTGCCAATGCCTTTAGTGTAGCTTGAACTTCTTCCTTCACTACCTTTGACTTTGTTCATATATTACTTTCTAAAATATGTCAGTGTCAACACATTCTTTTTGGTATACATTTAGAATTAGCCGACTGGACTCAGTATCTCTATTTTGTCAGCAACATCTAGAGCATCATGGTTAGGAGTAAGTCAAACATAGGGCTTCATTTCTTCATCAGGTCTAATCAAGGTGTTGACTTTGGCCACATCAATGTCATAGAGCTAGTTGGTTTGATCTGGTGCTTATTGGTCTTGAAATCTACAATGAACACAGTGTATTGCTATCTTCTATCTTCTTCATGGCTAACTCAGTGGTTGGTAGAAACTTGATGTTGGCATAGTGGCCAAGCTTGCTTCTCCTGGGGGCACTTTTCTGGGAGTATTTGGGCTGCCTTTGGAATATCAGCATTGTAGACTACTGGAAAGTGGATGACATTTAGATTGTGTGATTGTGTGTGTGTGTGTGTGTGTGTGTGTGTGTGTGTGACTGTGGATGCCCATTAGTTCTACCTTCTTGACCTTTAATACCTTGTCTTTGGCTTCAGCTTTGGGAGAGGCAGGGGTTTCCTTCTTCGCTTTCAGCTCTGTCTTCAGAAAAAGGTTCTCCATCTTTTTTTGATGCTTCCTGAATCACTCAAGATTTTGCCCATAGCATCTCTCAGTATTGCAACTTGTGGTTTGACTTTGTTTTTCCGATCATTTAGATTGAGAAACGCCAAGGGAATTCTTATATTTTTAGTCTCCAACTCTCTCTGTACATTTCATTATACTACTTTGCTTTGTCTTGTTAAATTGCTCTTTAAAATGTTTTGTTCTCTCTTAATTCAGCATCCCTTCCTTTTGCTTTGGAGTCTTGACACTAGTGCAATTTTCAGGTTTTACAGAAGACATTTTATTCTTTTCTTTCTCCTCTGCTTATGTAAAGACCTTTTCCTCTCTTAATGGAGAATATTCTTGATGTCATCCCACAACTCATCTTGTCTTCTATCATTAATATTCATTGTCTCATTCTTATTCTTAAGAGGATTTTTAAATTCAGGTGGATTAGATTTAAGGTTATATTTTGGTTCTTGTGGGCATGTTTTCATTTTCTTTAGCTTCAATTTGAATTTGCACAGGAGTAATTGATAGTCTGTTCCATAGTGAGCACCTGGCCTGGCTTTGACTGCTGAAATTGAAGTTCTCCAATGATTCTTTCCACAGATGGAGTCAGTCTGATTCCTGTGGAGTCCATCAGCTGAGGTACATGAATGTGCAAAATACAGTCATTGGTTCTCCAACACCATTTCTGTTACCAAGTCCATGTTTTCCAACTGCTATTTCTTCTTCAGTTATTCCAATTTCTGTATTGCAGCTACCTGTTATTGTTAATACATCTTGATTTTGTGTTTGGTCAATTTAATAAATGTTCCTTGTACACACATGGATAGTATCTTATTGCTCATAGACTGTACTTTAGGATAGTTTCTGAAATAGTCTTTTCAATCATGAATGCAACACCTTTATTCCTCAACTTTTCATTCTCAAACAAGTAAATCATGTGATTATCTGATTCAAAGTGGTCCACGCCAGTCCATTTCAGCTTGCTAAAGCCTAAGTCAGCTTGAGAACTAAGGTGCATCTGATTCAGTCCATAGTCTTTTTGATCACTTGCTATGCATCTGAGAGCTGAACAGTAAATAAGGCAGAAGAAGAATTGATGCCTTTGAGAAGAGGTGTTGGAGAAGAGCACTGAACATCCCATGGACTGCCAAAAGAACAAATATGTCTTGGAGAAGGTGCAGCCAGAGTGCTTTTTGGAGGCAAGAATGATGAGGCTTCATCTCATATCCTTTGGGCATGTTGCTAGGAGGGGATATTCCTTGGAGAAAGACATGATGAGAGGAAGAGTATAGGGTCAGTGAAGAAGAGAAGACCTTTGACCAAGGTGGACTGACACGATGACTTTCACGATGGGCTCTTGAGTGTCAGGAAGTGTCAGGATGGCACAAGATAGAACAGGGTTCAGCTCTTTTGTTCATACTTGACTCAACAGCACCTAACAACAACAATGCCTAGTATGTCACTCTTTAAGCATTCCATTTCATTTCTTAGTGTCCAATTTTCCTTTATTCATGTGTCATGTTCCAGTTATTAGTTATTAGTGGATGTTTGCAACTGTCCTACCTCCTTGTGGGTGTCTTCCAATCTGAGCGTAGACCTACCTCCAGTGCTAGACCTAAATGTCTAAATAACAAACTGTATATCATAGGGTTTTGAAGACCTATTGTTTCTGAAGCGGATGTCCAAGCCCTCTTCCTAGTCTGTCTTAATCTGGGAACTGCTCTCGTGTAATATCTGACAGACAAGGTCTGTGCCCATGAAAGCAGATGATGTCTCAGCTATTAACAGCAGGAATATGCAGAACACTCCCCCAATACAAGCAACTGACAGATAAGGGATTATACCCTTAAGTTCACCCTCAGGAAAAGCAAAAGCATACAGATATCATGGTGCGGGTGCCGGGGCCCCCCCAGTGAGAAGGCCATGCAAGGTCCAGATGGCCTGGGTCTCTGAGCAGCAGGCATCTGTCTCGGTGGGCTTTGGTCTCTCCCAGGTGAGGCAGTGGCACAAGGCAAGGCAAGGTCTGGAAAGAGCCTCAGATGGTTGAGCATTATGGACTTATCTTCTTATATCAAGACAAATAGAAATTGTGCCAGGCAAAACTGAAGAAGGCAAAATCACTATCCTCAAAAATCTAATCATTATTGGAGAGAAACCAGTGACGGGTAAGGATGAATTTGAATCCCCTACACAGAAGTGGTAAAGTCCTTTAGCTTTTACATGGAAGTGCAACTGCTCAGGGTCACAGGAAATTACATAGGTTACATATATATGTGCAGAAATTATAGGTTAGTCTTCCCAAGAGTAGGTCTCCATCCTACTTCCTTCTGAGATTAAAAAGTCAAAAGTCATTGCCTTTTCTGGAGTTGGAACTGACTCACAGCTGACTTTCCAGCAGGGGCAAGGCTGTAAACTGCACAGGAGGAGAGTGCCTGGCTTTCTCCCTCAGAGCAACGAGTGGATTTGAATCCCTACCTTTGGGTTGGTAGTAGAACTCCTTATCCACTAGGCTTCTGGCACTCTCTTCCTTCTGAGTAGGGTCTTATAAAAGGAGAGGACAGACAAGGAAGCATGCCTCAGAGGAGGAAGAAGCCATGTGAAGTCAAACAGCAAAGACACACTCAGGGCGGCCAGCAGCAGCTTGGCGTTCTGCTCTCCACGCCTCACGAGGAGTTAGCACAGCTGATACGTATTTTTGACTTTTAGCCTCTAGGGCTGTGAGAAGAGAAATTTCTGTTTTTTAGGGTCACTCACGTCATGATTTTGTTATGGCAGAACAAGCCACTGACACAGCTGTGCTGCATAGGGAAGGTCCAAGGAAGGTTTCCTAGAGAACTGAGCTTTTACAGATTGTAAATAAGAATTCACCAGGTAGAGAAAGTTGTGTTTTCAGGAAGTTGTGGGATTGTGACAGTGTGACTGTGAAAAGAAACAAATATTGAAAGTTCCAAGTATGATATTACTACTGTCTGAGTCTCCATATTTATTTTTGCTGTATAGGCCTTATTCAGTCTGATTTCATGGCTATTGCTTAAAAGACCCTTAAAAATCAGAGGCTGTCAGGGTTTTGTGTTGCAGCTATCTTTCTGTTCAGTTCAATTTCTTTAAAGCTGGAGGAAGTGTTCTTTTTCTTTTAAATAAAATTTTCATTTTATACTGGTTTACTTACAAAGTTCATATACACTGTTTTTCACACCGGATCATTCCTGTTTCCTCCCATCTTCTGTCCACCTATCTAATTGTGAGACCCTATGATTAACCACCCCATCCACCCTCACTCTTCTGCTCCCCCACCCCTTGGATCCTCATATTCATTCAACAATAATGGTCTTATACAGTATTTGTCATTTTGGGACTAAGTTCATTTAGCATAATGCTCTCAAGTCCCTCCCAAGTTAGGAAGTAATTTACAAAAATCATTGCTCCTGTATACTGTGTAGTATTCCATTGTGTGAATGTACCATAATTTCTCAATCCGTTAACATTTGTGTTATGTCCATGTTCTTGTAATGGTGAATAACACTGCTATGAACATTGGTGTACAAGTCTCTGTTTGTGACTCAGTTCTCATTTTCTCGGGGTATATTACAAGCAAAGGAATAGCTGAGTCATATGGAATTTTTGTAGTCTTTTTTTTTTATTTTAATGCCCATCACATGTAACAAGATTTCCTTTAAAAAAAAAAAGGAAAAAAGTACTATAAGAAGTCTTTCATAGGAATGAAAATGCACCCTTTGAATCTTCCCTCTCATCTCATTAGCTTATATACACATCGGAATCAAAAGGTTTGCATTTTCTTCACAACAGTTCTTGTTATGATGCTTGACGGACTTTTTGCCACTCAACAAATTCATCAAGCAGAACAGGCCAAGCACCATCTTCGGAATTTTTGTATTCTAAAGCTAGAGGAAATTTTGGTAAATTATCTGGTGTAATGCTTTGGGACCCCATTTAGGTAGGTATGGAATTTCTATTCCATTTTATAGATGGGCAATCCCTTGCTGGTATAAATAGTTAACATGCTTAGCTGCTAACAAAAAGGTTAGGGGTTTGAGTTTACACAGATACACCAGAAAACAGGGGCCTGAAGATTCACTTAGAAAAAGTCAGCCATTGAAAACTGTACAAGATGGACTAGAGGCCACAGCAAGTTGGAATCAACTGAATGTCAACTGTATTTCTGTTTTGTTTGTCTATTTTCACTCGTCACAGCTCCAGGAGAGAATAACACTAGGGACAAGAGAATGGGAAAAGAGGGAAGGGGAATGTAGGGCAGGAAGGAGGGAGGGAGGGAGGGAGGGAGAGGGAGGCAGGCAGCACTCACAGAGCCAGCTGTAGCTCGTGATGCTCGAAAACTGCTCGCCTGCGCTTGTGGAGCTGCAAGGAGGAGGGGAGGAAAGAGAGGGGTCATTGTCGAAGTCACTGGAGTGACAGAAGGCAAATGTGTTGGCTGTGAGTTATAAATAGGCACTGGAACATATATTTAAAACCAGTGACTTAAACTAAGCAGAAGAAGAGGTACGGTGAGCCAACAAAAAGACACCTGAAGTGTGCAAAGTGATCCTTCAGAGCTCAGCCTGCCCAGTTTAGCAAGAGGCGGCCTGTAGCTGGTCTTTGATGCTTACTTAAGCCACAGACTGCAGTTCTGTCCTTGATCATATGCAGCAGAACACTGTTTTTATTGCTTTGAAGGAGGAGGAAAAGGAATTAAAAAAAAAAAAAAAGATTGAGACAGGATAAAGAGAGCAACTGATACCAGTTTGTTGGTGTCAAAAACCAAGAGCAGGTCAACCCCCTTAAGGTTTCCTTTCTCATACTTGCAGCCTCGTGTTTGAATGCTTGGAATTGCTCACTCTATCAATGAGAAAGCTTAGAAGCAAAGCAAAGGGATCCAAATATCAAGAGATAATGCAAAGACTTCCCAGCCCGACACTGGTGGGTGCTGTGTAGATAGCAGACCTGGTCAGAATGCGGACATGAATGTGGTAATTGAGTTCAAGCCTTATGCTTCCTTTGTGTTCTCCTCAGACCCCAGTAGAGACCTCACACTCCGTGCTAAGACACGTGGGATCCTCTAAGGTGGATGCTAAACTGAATCTGAATGGAGGGTCTCGGTTTGGCCCTGGCTTCAGGCACTATGACAGCTCACTCAGCTTCTAATTTCAGGAGGAAGAAAAAGGGGGCGTGACGGATGAAGTGTGGGCAGGGCTGCCCAGGTGTCGCAGACTGACAGGTTGAGGCTTGGCCGGGAGTTAGGGTTCTCAGTAGTGCAAATGGTTAAGTGCCCCTATACGAACCAAAAGACTGGTGGTTCGAACTCATCTGAAGGCTCCTCAGAAGAAAGATCTGGTGATCTTCTTCCAGAAAAGGTTAGGGAGGAGTTCTACTTTGCACGCAGTGGACCACAAGTGAGAATCAATTCAGGGCAGCCAGCAACAACAGAATTCACATAAAATGATGCGAGGCAACGCCTCCAATTTCCCAGAGTCCTTGGGGGTGGGAACCACAAAAAACCCCTATCTAGTACAGTATTATTATTTTTTTTTAAAGTTTTTTGAAAAATTTCCTTTGAGGGAGCTCTGGTGGCCTAGTGACAAGAAGCTGCATTGTAATCCCAGAGGCACGCAGTTCAAATCCACCAGATGCTCAGTTGGAGAAGGAGGGGCAATCTCCTCCAGTACCAGTCAGATCTGATTTGACGGTACACACAGACAAAATAATAAAATAAAATTTAAAAAAATTTCCTTTGGAAAAAAAAATTTTCCTTTGGGTGGAAATACACACAGGCAAACATACATTTATTCCTATTTTTTACATGAACAGGTCAATAACATTGGTCGCATATTAGAGATTGTGATGACATTTACTCATATCTCTTTGTGAACATTAATTTATACTCTTTTCCTCCTCAAGGGAGCTCTGGTGGTCTCGTGGGTAAGGAGTCGTGCTACCAATCCAAAAGCAGGCAGTTCGAATCCACCTCCTGAGAAAAAGATAGGCACCCTCCTCCTGTGCAATCTGCAGCCTCTGAAAACCTGCTAGAAGGTCAACTATGAGTTGGTTCCAACTCCCCAGCACATTACAACAACTGCCTCCTCAACTGTTTTAAATTGACTGTTGTCAGCTTATGTTAACAACAGTTCTAACAGTGCTGTGCTCATGGTGAATGTCTTTTATTGAGATCATTTGTTGTTTAGTTTGTTATTATTGTTATGTGCTGTCAAATCAACTGTGACTTATAGGTACCCTATGCACCATAGCTCAGAATGCTGCCTTATCCTGAGGCAGACTCACTGTCTCTGACTTTCCTACCTTCATAACCCCAGTTACTGTGTCAATCCATCTCAACCTTGGTCTTCCACTCTTGCACTATCCCTCCTTCCTTCCACGCATGATGTAATTTTCCAAGGAGTAGTCACTCCTGGCAACATGACCAAAGTATATCAGACAGAGCTTCAAAATCCTAGTGTCCAAAAAGCAATTTGGTTTCACTCTCTCCAGGATAGACTTGTTTGTCCTTTTGGCAAGCCATAATATGTTCAATACTCTTCTCCAGCACCACATTTCAAAGGCATAGATTCTTCTTCTGTCATCCCTATTCATTGTCCAGCTATCTGATGCATCACAAGTAAGTGTGAAGATCGTGGCCTGGATCAGGTGCACCTTAGTCTCTAGACTGACATCATTGCTATTTAGCACTCTGGAGAGGTCCCTGACAACAGATTTTCCCATTGCAATTTATATTTTGATTTCCTGACTGGTGGTGCCAAGAGTGTTGATTGTGGAACCAAGTAAGCTGAAATTGGGGAAAATGTCTATGTCTTCTCCATCAATCATAGGGCTTAATAGAAGATAGCTTCAGGTCAAAGTTTAAAGATTCTTTCATTAATTAGACTTGAGGGTGACCCAGTGTCAATGAATCCAGTAAGTCCAGTTTCCATATGAATTTGAAGTTCTGCTACTAAGTTTTAGTACTTTTGATCAGAATTCATCTAATGGGTCCTTCATCGAAACATTTAATACGGATGGCTGGGAACCATCCATTTCTTCTGGTCTCATGGTAATGGAGGTAACAGTGTGTGGAGACAAACTAACCCGTGATTCAGCTCCTCCTTTGGTTGCAGAGTTTCCTTCTTGATCTTGGAGTGGTTGTGTGCTTGAATGACACCTCTTGGTTAGCAGGCCAATACTTTAACCACTGTGCTTGTAGGGTTTCTTTATCCCCAAAGGTGGGTTCCTTGACTCGCCAGCTGCTGCATGGGAGAAAGATGAGCAATCTCGTCCCATATGATTTCCAACCTCTGAAAAGACACTGGGGGGTCAGCTGAGTTGGTTCTGCCATTATGATAAATGAATTTGCTTGTGATGGATGAGGGAGGAGAGCTGAGGCATCGCAGTGATGTAGGGAGGGATCTGCACTTATATATCCAAAGGCTGAGCCTCGCTGGCACTTTGAATCCACCGGCACTTCCACTGGAAATAGATGGACAATTTCCTCCCTTTTATGGACTCAGAAAACTGCTGGACAGTCAGTGAAGTCAGCTTTAACTCCTCAGCAATGAGTTTGTCTTGCTTATTGTCCATCTTCCCTATTAGACTGTAAGCTTTGTGAGGGGACTTTTGTCTGCCTTGCTCACCAGTGGATCTCCAAGGAGCTCTGATGGCACAATGGTTAAATATTCACTAGGAACCAAAGCTTTGTGGGAGGAAAAAAAATCATCTGCTCCTGGAAAGATTGTTATTGTTGTTGTTATATGCAGTCAAGTCTCTTGTGACTCACAGTAACTCTAAACAGCCCTAAACTCTGCTCTATCCTGTGCCAACCTTATTGTTTCTGACACATCTACCCCCATTACCCGAGTCACTAAGTCAATCCATTTCATCAAGGGTCTTCCTCTCCTATGCTGTCCCTCCACCCTCCCAAGCATGACATCCTTTTCCAAGGACCAGTCCCTCCTTGCAACATGCCCAAAGTATGTCAGACGAAGCTTCAGAATCCTTGACTCCAAGGAGCAGCCTGGTTTCACTCTCTCTAGGACAAACCCAAACCTGTTTGTTCTTCTAGCAGTCCATGGTATATTCAATACTCTTCTCCAGTACCACAGCTCAAAGGCATCAATTCTCCTTCTATCATCCCTAGTCATTGTCTAGCTTTCTGATGCATAACACGTAATTGTGAAGACCATGGCCTGGATCAGGAGCACCTTAGTCTTCAGATTGACATTATTGCTCTTCTACACTCTAGAGAGGTCTCTGACAGAAGACTTCCCAAGCACAATAAAAAATGTCTTTTGATTTCCTAGCTACTGGTGTCAAGAGTGTTGTTGATTGTGGAGTCAAGCAAACTAAAGCTGTCAACACTCTTCATCTTTTCGCTATCTATCCTGATGCTGCCAATCAGTCGATTGGTGAGAATCTTTGTTTTCTTGATGGTGAGCTTCAATCTATATTTAAGCTTTCAGTCCCCCTACTGGTGATTCTACTTTGTCATAAATGACTGCAAGGAGCAAGGAGCTGGGACTGAGTTAACAGCATGCAACTACTCTAAATCTCCAGTGTCTTCAACAGAACCTGACACATATTATTCAATAAATATTTTGGAAATCAATGAATGGAATGAGTGGTTGACCTAAAAATTAGTTGTAGACCCTTCAATAAGTCATTTATCCTCTCTAGAGTTCAGTGAAATCAGATCATTGCAGTGTTGCTATTCAGAGCTATTGAGTTGAATAAGACTCATAGGGACCTATGAACAACAGAGCCGAACCTTGCCCCATCCACATGATCTGTGAAATCCTCAAGTTCATTGTTACAGTCACTGTATCAGTGTTTCTTCTGGAGACTCTTTGTCTTATTCTGACCTGCCACATTTCCCAGCATGAGGTCTTTTTCCAAGGACTGGCCCTCCTGACAACCTGCTCAAAGTGTGTGAGACACAGTTTCACCAGCCCTGCCTTCAATTTGCACACTGGTTGCACTTTCTCCCAGACAGACTTTTTGTTCTGGCTGTCCACAGAGTACTCAGCACTCTTCTGTAATGGCAGCTATACAATCATCCCTGAGTTAGCTTATAGAACTAAAAAAGTCATTGTATGGCATAGAAGACGTTTAGGTAGAAGGACTTGTGATTTAGCTTCAACCTAGTTTGTTGTTATTGTTGTTGTCGTTGTTAGGTGCCATTGAGTTGCCTATTACTCATATGACACTATGAACAACTGATCTGAATTTTGTCCTAACCTGCGCCATCCTCACAATCTCTCATACACTCACGCCCAGTGTTACAGTCACTGCGTCCGTCCATCCTGCTGAGGGTCTGCCTTTGATCCTCCACCCTTCCCAGCAACAGGACCTTCTCCAAAGGCTGGTTCTTCCTGACAACATGCCCAAAATACATGATGTCAGATGGATCTTGGCTGAAAGCAGAGAATAATGGAAAAAGGATTATATGTGTTTTATTGACTGTGCAAAGGCTTTCTACTGTGTGGATTTATAGCAAATTATGACTAACACCGGGACACTTAGTTCTGCTCATGTGAAATCAATCCCTAGACCAAGAAGCAATTGTCTGTTCATAACAGGGAAGAGTGCATGGTTTAAAATCAGGAGAGGTGTGCGGCAGGGTTGTATCCTTTCCCCATACTACTCAAAATGTGTGTTGAGTAAATAATTCAGGAAGGTGGATTATATGAAGAATAATGTGGCATCAGGCTTTGAAAAAAGATTCATCAACAGTTTGCATATGCGGATGACACAGCCGTGTTTGCTGAACGAGGACTTGAAGCACTTGCTGCAGAAGATCAAAGACTGCAGCCTTTAATATGGATTATATCTCAACATAAAGAAACAAAAATCCTCACCACTGGATCAATAGGAGAAAAGATTGAAGTTGCCAAGACTGCAGTTCATTTCACTTGGGTCCACAATAATATAAAAAACAAAACAAAAACCCTTATAATACCACTTACAAAATCAACTTTGGCTCTTAACAATAAATTGATAAGTGCTCCACCTAGTGACCGTTTAGGTTACATTCAGCTCTTAATTTGGGAAGTTAAAATTACAAAACAGTAGCTGATATTCCACTCATTACCACACGATGGCGAAGTTGTCTACCATTGTTTCTAAAAGGGGCCTGGTGTGCCAAATTCATTAAACAGGTTGTGAGGTTTTTTTGTAAAATAGACTTTGTCACGGACATTTTGTCAAATCACATTTTGTTTCAGTTAGAACTTAAAGTTATAATGTTTCAGGCAAGAAGACATAAATGTTGAAACCAAAATGTTAACAAGTGAGCAGAGGTTTCACTACATGATTTAAGGACTCAATCAAATCTGAAAAGCTGAAGAAGCCACAGAATTGAAGAAGTGAATGCTAATGTTAGGTCAAACAGTAATCCCCCAATCTCCTCTTTCCTCCAGTCTCTGGTGGCTACTAATAAACTTTTGTCTCCATGTATTAGTCTACTCTAGATATTTCACATAACTGGGATCATGGTTGTTGCCATTGAGTTGCCCGAGACTCATGGCAACCCTATGTACAACAGCTCTGAACCCTGCCCTGTCCTGAGCCAGTCTCACCAACTAAACACACCTACCCCCAATACGCCAGTTACTGTATCAATCTATCTCATAATGCTAAATTATTTCTAAAAGTAAGCAAGCATATGTCTGCACTTAACAATAACAACGAGAGAGCCCTATTGGCCTAGTGGATAGAAAGTGATGCTACCAAGCCAAAGGTGGGTTATTTTAATCTGCGGACCTCAGGTCAATATTAATTGGTTTTGGTCAAACATTCTTCTAAGTGGTATATCACTGGTCTGTCCATTTGCTGTACAGAGGTAACTCATGGTTACTGTGATGCTGAACATCTGATGTGCCAGATGTGATAATGGCTACCCATGGTGGGCAGTGTTTGGTGGAGCTTCCTGGATAAAACAATCTTGTAAGCAGGAGTGGCATCCACTTCTGAAATAGCTTACCTCTGGAAAACCTATGAACTTGGAGAAATGAGGAAAGTTATACAAGCGCTCAGGTCCTTCATTCTTAGGGTCGCTATGGGTTGACTTCACAACACCTAACAAGAAGCAGCAGCGTGCTAAATGGTTGTAGTTTTTAAAAAAAATATCATGTCTCTATCAACAATCTGCGTTATGAAGATGACATAACCCTGCTTGATGAAACTGAGGAGGACCTGAAGCGCTTGCTGCAGAGGGTCAAGGACTGTTAGCCTCCAATATGGATTGAGGCTCAATGTCAAGAAGACAAAGATTCTCACCACTGGACCAATTGTCAGTATCAGGATGGATGGTGAAGAGATTGTTCGAAGCTTTAGTTTGCTTGGCTCCACAGTCAACACTCTTGGCACCAGTAGCCAGGAAATTAAAAGGTGTATTGCCATGGGAAAGTCTGCTGTTAGGTACCTCTCCAAAGTACTGAAGAGCAATGGTGTCTCTCTGGAGACTAAGGTGCATCTGATACAGGCCATGGTCTTTGCAAACACTTGTTATGCATCAGAGACTTGGACAATGACCAAGGAGGATAGAAGGAGAATTGATGCCTTTGAGCTGTGCTAGTGGAAAAGAGTATTGAGGGTACCATGGACTGCTAGGAAAACAAACAGATTCATCCTGGAAAGGGTTAAACCGGGTCGCTCCTTGGAGGCAAGGATTCTGAGGCTCCGTCTAATATACTTTGGACATGTTCTAAGGAGGGACCGGTCCTTGGAGAAGGACATCATGCTTGGGAGGGTGGAAGGACAGCGCAGGAGGGGAAGGCCCTCTATGAGGTGGATTGGCTCAGTGACTGGGGTAATCGAGATGGGTGTATTGGAGACAGTGTGATTGGCACAGGACAGAGCAGGGTTTAGGGATGTTGTACATAGGGTTGCTATGAGTTGCAAGTGACTCGACGGCACATAACAACAACAACTTATGATCCATAAATGTTAAAATGTGGATTCACCATCAAGTTGCCTATGACTCATAATAACCCTATGTGCAACAGCTCTGAACCCTGCCCTATCCTGAGCCAGTTTCACTGATTCTGATACACCTAATCCCATTGCCCCAGTTATCATGTCACTCCATCCCACCCAGGGTCTTCCTCTCCTGTGCTGTCACTCAGACAACTGAGGTTCACGCAGCTACCAGAAAGTCACATAGTTTTGAAGGAGACACTCAGGAGAAACCAGACCACTTGACTCAAGTCTTATGACAATTTATTTCACTAGTAGCTACTGGGGTCTCCTTACCCTTTAAGTCTATATTTTTCTTTCTTTTTTTTCTAAAAAAAATTGGTTTTTCTTCAACCATTCATAAACATTAATTGACCAATGCCTTTAATCACAATGTCTCCTCAAATATTCCATACTTTCCAGTATACTGAAGGAAATGTTCCTTTTCTGGTGGCACCTGTCAATCACTTCCTCAAGAACCTAATAGTGGTGAAATCTTGGCAATTCCATCTGGCTTCAAGGTCTTTCACAGGACACAGGACAGGGCCGGGTTCGGAGCTGGTGTTCATGGGGTTGCTGTGACTTGTGGTCAACTCCAGACACCTAACACCACCTTCTGTGATTTGGTCAGTTTTATTTCCCATTATTCCTTTTATGCACCCTCCTCCACGAAGTGTCAATGTTACTGCCACGCAGCACACGCACACACACGCACACGCACACGCACACACACACTGCCCTTCATATCTCAGGACCTACATTGTGGATTCCACCATGCTGTTGTATGTGGTGGAGTTGGAATTGACCCATAGCTGACCCTCTAGTGGATTTTCAGAGGCTGTAAATCTCAAGGCAGGAGACTGCTCATGATGGATAAAAAGAAAAAATTATAAAGATTCTAAAAAAGAGATAAGGGATCCTTGGTGTCATAGTTTATAATGTGTCAGGTACTAAGAGAAAGGCCTATGTTGTAACCTAGTAGCTGCTTCTCAGAAGAAAGCTGACCCATCTCCTCTGTAAAGATTTACAGTCTCAGAAACCCAATGGAGAATTGCTGTGAATTGGTCTTGTCTGGGGCGGCAGTGGGTGGGGAAAAGCAATTAAGTGGTTAGCTTGATCCCTCAGAGGCTAAGCGGGAGTGTAAAGTGGTATTTACAAATCACCTACGTCGTGTTGGGTATTATAAGTAATTTAGAGCTGATTGGACGTGTACAGGATGATGTGCTTGGATGCAAAGAAGCAGTGGTGCCCACCCAAAGACACATGGTTTGCATCCACCAGCTGACTTGCGTGAGAAATATGAGCTCCTTCTATGTGATTTACTGCCTCTGTGAATCTTCTGGAGGGTCAGCTACGAGTTTATTTCAACTCGTACACAAAAACAACCACCACCACACAGTATTTTATGTAAGGTGCTTAAGCATTCTCAGGTTTTGGTAGCTTTGAGGGAGTGAGGGGGTTCTGGAATACCCCAAAGATATCAAGGGACAAGTGTACCTCCTTCCACGATCACCCAAACCATCTTCTGCCTCCAAGAGAAAGGAGTGCTGGTGGCACAGCGATTGGTTAAGCACTTGCCTGTTAATACTAAAGTTGATGGTTCTACACAATCAGAAGAGGATAAAATTGATGGATGAGACCTTCTAAAGATTAAATCAATCCCTGTTTGCATCAAATACTTTTCCCAACAGACTGAAAGGAAAACCTACTGACTGGGAAAAATCACTTAGCAATACCATCTCAAACAAGAGTCTCATAACAAAAATTTATAGACTACTGCAGAGCCTTTACAAAAGACTGATAAGCTGATTACAAAATGGACAAAAGACATGGGAAGACCTTTCACAGAGGAAGATGTTCAGATGGCCAACAGACCCATGAAGAAATGTTTAAAATCACTGGCAATAAGAGAGATGCAAATCAAAACCACAATACGATACCATCTCACCCCAGTAGCAGTAGCAAAGTTTAACAGGACAGGCAAGCAATAAATGTTGGAGAGGATGTGGTGAGATAGGAACTCTCATACACTACTGATGGGATTGTAAAATGGTACAATCACTCTAGGAGGTAGATTGGCATTTCCTCAGAAAGCTGAACATAGAAACTCCACATGGTCCAGCTCGTTTACTCCTTGGACTATACTCCAAGAAAATTAGGACTGAGACACAAATGAATATTTGTATACCAATGTTCATAGTAGTACTGTTATTCACCAACGCAAGAACATAGAAACAGCCTAAATTTCCAACCACAATCAAATGGATTGAGAAATTGTGGTACAGTCACACAATGGAATACTCTGAAGCACACAGGAGCAACTATTTTGAAAACTACTGTATACCTTGGGAGGGACTGGAGAGCATTATGCTGAGTAAACTCACTCAGTCTCATAAAGACAAATATTATATATGGACAGTATTATAGAAATGGAAACATAATTAGCAAAATGTGTATGAAGGTCCAAGGGGGAGAGGGTAGGTCAGAGGAGATGGGTGAGGATGGGCAGGGGGTAGTCACAGGGTCACACAATTTGATGGTTAGAGGGAAGGGTGGGGAAAGGAAACGGGAACAATCTGGCAGGTATCTGGAAAGACAGGGCAGTAGTGGGCATAGTTGGATGTTGATTAAGTTTATAAAATATAATGAAGTGGAATGATGGTATAAAACACAATGTGAACGAAGGATAGTGTGAAACATAATATGTATGAATTTTGTAAGCAAACCAATATAAAATAAATTTTTTTTTAAAAATGTGGATGGTTCAAATCCACCTGAAAGCTCTGTAAGAAAAATACCTGACAAACTCCCAAACCAAACTTACTGCCGTTGAGTTGAGTCGGATACACAGCAGGTTTGAATCAGGCTTCTGAGGTTGTAAACCCCTGGGAGAGGAGGGTGCCCAACTTCTTCCCATGGCACCACTGGAGGATTCAAACTGCTGAAGCTTCTGTGAGCAGCCAGACACAACCTAGCAAAGCCTCTAGGAGGTTCTAATCCCTGGCACGGTGTCTTTAGGAGTTGAAATTAACTCAGTAGCATCTAGCTACCTGTGAGCCTTTTTTTTCCTGAGTATTCTAGTCCTCAGTGAAGATACATTTGGTCACCTCCCAGTTCTGCCCCAAAATCTTATTGTTGTTATGTGCCATCGAGTGGCCTGCGACTCATAGCGACCCCATCCATGTACAACAGCCCTAAACCCTGCTCTGTCCTGTGCCAATCTTATTGTCTCTGACACACCTACCCCCGTTACCCCAGTCACTGAATCAATCCATCTCATTGAGGGTCTTCCCCTCCTGCACTGTCCCTCCACCCTCCCAAGCATGACGTCCCTCTCCAAGGACTGGTTCCTCCTTACAACATGTCCAAAGAATGTCAGACGAAGCCTCAGAATCCTTGCCTCCAAGGAGCAGCCTGGCTTCACCCTCTCCAGGACGAACTTGTTTGTTCTCTTAGCATAGCAGTCCATGGTATAGTCAACACTCTTCTCCAAAAAATTTTAAGTGATGATAATCTGCTAAACAAAATCCAGGCTTTGTAGCTGGGTGTCCGACCTCAGCCATTCAGTCACAGGCATGGACTGAGGATCAATTCTACGTTAGACACTCTCGAGGTGCTGGGAGAACCGTGGCAAACAAGACAGACTGGTTTCTTGTCCTGATGCTGAGCACACTGAACAGTAAGTAAATAATTACTAACAATTAAACAGTTAGTGTGAGCCCAGGGATTACAAGGCCATCTACACTCTGGTCTTGGCCTATCTTCTCAAATTCTCTCTTCCTCTTTTATGCCATTCAGTGGGTCCCCGCTCATGCTTCCTTCCTCTGGCTGTGCTCACATCCTCTGTTTTTCTGAGCAATTTCCTCCCTGTTAGATTCATATTCTTTTAGGACCCACGGTAGTTCGGCCTCTTTCAAGAAACCCTTCCAGACATCTTTGCCCAAGGTTCTTCTCTCATTTGCATTCATAACGCTTACTCATTCAACAAATAATGACTGACTGACTTCTTGAAATGTTTGCCGAATGAGTCTTCATGAAATCCTAAGCACATGTGCACATGCAATGGTATTAAAGACTTAAATTACACAGAGAAGTAAATGTTTTCCTACTGAGAGGGATAGAGGAATCCCCACTCCCTGCCTCCAGAAATGTGTAAGACGTACAAGATTACAAATAATTAAAATGAAAATAAAATTACCCAATTACTCATAATCCTGCTGCTTGGATCCATCACTGATAATTTTCTACTTATTGTTACAGGATTTTGTCCTTCTGTTTCTCTTTGACTATATCCTAATTCTTTTGCAAATAAAAATTGTATCAAGAAAACATTTTGAAATGTCATTTTAAGACACAAAGCATCCCCTCCTATGTTTATGTTTCCATCTGTTTGGAGTGAAATGATTTTGTCATAAATAAAACTAGGGAATTTACTCCAAGACTCATCCCTATGTTTTCCAGTCTACTGAGGCTGTGTATAACAATATTGTGAACATTGTTCTAGGGCCTGTCCTTCAGAAATCTTTTCTCAAGGTCAACTTCAAGTGCCTTTTTTAGAGCAGCACTAGGCCATTTCTCTTCTTCAAGACTTCAGCTCTGTGAGAGACTTAAGCACGATAAACATAGAGGCCCACTGCCAGTGAGTTAGTTCTACATGAACAGCGGTTCTGTAGGACAGAGCAGACTGTCCCAGAGGGTTTGAAAGTCTGTAAATCTTCATAGAAGCAGACTACTTCATTCTTCTTCTTCAGACCACCTGGTGAGTCTGAGCCACTGACGTTTTGGTTATCAGCCAAATGCTTTCGCCACAGAGCGACCAGAATTCTTCCCTATGATAGCGTGGGCAACATCAGAGAGCTTCCAGTACAGCCACCGATGGTGTCAGGCACTTGATAAGGTCATGTCATGGCCAAACCAGAAACTTCCGGCCCTGGTTATCTTCCCAAGGTGTCCCATTGTGTCCAGCTTGTCTAGTAAGTCCCAATAAAAATTAAACAAGCAAGAATACTCGGTGAATCACTGTTGTTATGTGCTGTCAAGTCGGGACTGACTCAGAGCTTATCTCCAGAGGGTTTTCAGAGGCAGTAAATTGCATGAAAGGAGATTGCCCATTTTTCTCCCCCAGAGAAGGTGATGGATTAAAATTGCCTGCCTTTGGGTTGGCAGTGCAGCTCCATACCTGTTGGGGCACCAGAGCTCCCAGCAGTGAAGCATTAACTTTTGTAAGTAAAGCACATCTGTTCTTCCACCCTCAGGAGAAAAATGAGACAGTTTGCTTCCACAGAGATTTACAGCCTTGGAAAGCATACGGAGCAGTTCCATTCTGTCCTCCAGGGTGGCTGTGAGTCCAGAGGCTTTTCATTTATTCTACCGTAACCAACCCTGGGGATGCAGTGGTTAAGTTATGGCTGGCTGTTTGAATCTGCCAGCCATTTGGTGAGAGAAAGGTGGGGCAGTTTCCTTCCGTAAAGATTTACCACCTTGGAAACTCTCTGAAGACAGTTCCACTCTGTTCTATAGGGTCATCATGAGTTGAAATCCAACTCTCTCCAGCAGTGGGTTTGGTTTGTTTTTTATTCTACTGAGCAGGACCCCTCAGGGTTAAGCACTTGGCTGCAAAGAATAGGAAAACCCTGGATATTTGCTCCTGTAAAGACCTAAAACTGTGGGACAGTTTTACTCTGTACTAAAGGATTCCTATGGATGTACTGGATACCATACAACATCATTCTGTCATTGATGGGGATAAAATTAAGGGCAACCTGAGAGATCAGGCTAGAACTTCAGCACTGACTTGCTTTGAGTTATTGTTGTTAGGTGCTGTCAAGGCCAGTACAGCTTATGGTGACCCTATGAACAACAGATCTGAACCCTGTCCCGTCCTGTGCTGTTCTCATCATTTCGGACACATTTGAGATCTTTACTGAAGTCACTGTGCCAATTTATCTTACTAAGAGTCTTTTTCTCTTTTGATGACCCTCTATCTTTCCTTCTCCAAGGAAGAGACTCTCCTAGCAACATGCCCAAAGCATGTGAGATGAAGCTTTGCCATTCTTGTCTTCAGGGAGCACACTAGTTATATGTCCAAGACATATCTCTTTGTTCTTTTGGCAGTCCATAGGATATTTAGCAATCTACCCCAACCCTACAATCCAAAGGCATCAATTCTTCTCCTGGCATTCATATTAATTGTTCAACTCTCAGATGCATAACAGGTGACTGGAAAGACTATGGCTTGAATTAGGGGCACCTTAGTCTTTAGAACTGACATAACTGCTCTTCACAACTTTGGTGAGGTCCTCCTAGACAGCAGACTCTCCCAATGCTTGAAGTCTCCAGATCTCATAACTGCTTGTATCAAGGGTGTTGATTGAGGATCAAGCAAGATTAAATCACTGACACTTTCATGTCTTCATGTATAAGGATGTTGCCATTGGCCCAGGGGTGAGGATTTTTGTTTTCTTGATGTTGAGCTGTAATCCATATTGAAGACTTCACTTTTTGATCCTATGCAAAATGTGCTCAAGTTTTCACTTTCAGCAAACAAGGTTGTGCCATCTATATAATAACACAGGTAGCTGATGAGTCTTCCTTCAAACCTGATCCCACACTCTTCTTAATAAAGTCCAGCTTCTCAAATGATTTGCTCAGTGTACAGACAGCATAGGTATAAAGAATATAGCCATTTCCTGATTCCAAACCACGCATTGTTCCCTTGCTGTGTTTGAACAGCTTCTCGGTGTAGTCATGGATTCTGTATAAGAATAATTAAGTGTCCTGGAATTCCCATTCTTCTTATCAATGTTAACTGTAGTTTGTTATGACCCACACAGTCAAATGCCTTTGCAGAGACAATAAGACACAAATAGACATTCTCTGCTTTCAGTTCTGCATTTCTCAATTTGAAAGAACTAAAAAAACAAAGTCAAGTCTTGAGTTGCAATACTGAGAGAAGCAGAACATGGAAAAGGAAACTAAGAAAGCAATACCTTTTACAATAGCCAACCACAAGATGAAGTACTTCGGAATAAATTCAACCAGAGACACAAAAGACCTTTTTAAGGAAAACCGTTCATGAATAGAAAGCCTCAAATTAGTGAAAATGACAGTCTTACCAAAAGCAATCTATAAATTCAGTGCTATTCCAATACAGATACCAAATTCATTCAAGAAGATAGAAGAGGCAATTTACAATTTCTTTCAGAAAGAAAAGAGACTCAGAAGCTGTTAAAAAAAAATGAAGTTGGAGGCAACTCACTTTTTGAACCCAAAACCTGCTACATAGTTATTGTAATGAAAACAGCAAGGTATTTGTATAACAGACATACAGATCAATGGTAGAATCAAGAATCAAGAAGTCAACCTATGGTCAACTGATATTTGACAAGACAGTAAAAGTAATTAAATGGGGAAATGACAGCCTCTTTAACAAGTGATGCTGGCAAGACTGGACATCTGCCAGTAGAATACTGAAACAGGATCCATACCTCCCACTATAAACGAAAACCAATTAAAAGTGTATCAGAGACATAGGAGTAAAACCCAAAACCATAGAGATCATAAAAGACAACATGGGAACAAAATTAGAAGACCCAGCCTACAAAATAAATCGGCTTGTGATCATAGTAAAAAAATGTACAACTTTGAGAAGATAAGATCAATAAATGAGTCCTTAAAATCAAATCCCTGTGTGCATCAAAAACGTAGAGTAAAAAGAAGATCTACAGATCTAGAAGAAAAAAAATTTGTAACAACATATAAGGTCTCATAAGCAAAGTTTACAAAATACTACAGGACTTCCATAAGAAAAAGACTGATAATCCAATCACAAAATGACATAAAAAGATGCTTCACAAAGTAGGACGTTTGGATGTCCAAGAAACACATGAGGAAATGTTTAAAATCATGAGCAATCAGAGAGATGCAAATAAAAATAACAATGAGATATCACCTCACTCGAGTGGTAGTAGCATAGTTCAACAAAACAGATATGGAGAGATTGGAAGTCTCATGCACTGCTGGTAGGATTGAAAAATAGTACACCCTCTATAGAAGGCATTGTAGTATTTCCTCAAAATGCTGGACATAGAAATCCCATATAATGCAGCTGTTCCACTGCTAGAAATATATTCCAGAGAAATCAAAACTGAAACATGAATGGACATTTAAACACCTGTGTTCAAAACAGCATCGTTATTCACAACAGCAAGAAAACAGAAGGAGCCCAATTGCCCATCAACAAACAAATGCATTAAGAAGTTGTGACACTTTCACACAATGGAATATTATGCAGCACTAAAGAGCAATGATTTTGTAGAATACTATAAAACTTGGGAGAGACTGAGCATTTTGCTGAGTGAAATATCTCAGTCATGTATGGAAAAATATTGCATAAGGCCACTTTTGTGAAAATAGAAGACAATTGAGTAAGATATGTATAAATGTTCAAAATGGAAAAGAGATAAAAGAGGCAGCAAAAGGGGAAGGGGAAAAAAATCACTGAGACAATAAAAGATTAGAGGGTAAAAGAGGGGTTGACTTATGGGAAAGGTTTAATGGGGGTTTGAAAAGACAGGGTAAGGGAGGTCTGGTGGCCTAGTGGCAAGAAGCTGCACTGCAATCCCAGAGGTATACGGTTCAAATCCAGCAGATGCTTTGCTGGAGAAGGAGGGGCAATCTCCTCCTGCACCAGTCAGATCCGATTTGCCGGTACACACACACACACACACACACATACATACTAAAATAAAATTTAAAATACTGAATTTATTGGAAAAATCTTGAATGATCTTCAAAGAAAGATGGAAGGTCACTGTACAAAAAAGAATCGGTCAACCCTGAAATATTTCCGGAAGTATCATATGAGTGTCAGAGACTGAGTTTGCCATAGGATAGTACAAGGTTCAAATCTGTTGTTTATAGGGTCACGGTGAATCGTACAACAACGACAGTGTTGAGGCAAACAAGTTCAAGCTGCATTGGTGGCATTGGCAAAAAATAAGGGCCCCAGAAATCAATGGGATGTCAGCTGACATGTTCCAAATAACAGATGCAGTCTTGGATATGCTCACCAGTCCGTGCCAGGAAATTTGGAAGACAGCTACCTGGCAAGGTGACTGGAAGAGAGCCTATTCCCATTCTCAAGAAAGGCGATCCAACAGAATGTGAAAATTATTGAACAGTGTCTCAATTATCATTGACATGCAAACAAATCACCCGCAAAAGGATAGAACAGTATTTTTCCCCCCAAAATGCCACATTTAACGTTTCACCACTCTCCTTCAAATCTACATTGTACAAAGTGGCGATTAAGTGTGCCACAATAATTGGCCAACTTCTGAGAGTGAACCTTTCACATTAATGCCTCCTTTGATACAAAACATGTCTCATTCAAGTGAACTGAAATGCTTTAGCTGGGTTGATTCTCAGGAGTCTCGTAAAAGCCCAGAGATATTGCACCATCTTTGTTTAGTAATTTATTGTTTGTTTTTAGTACAGTATATTGACAGAGAACTGTCCAGAAATTCAGACTAGGTCTTAGAAGAAGTTGTGACACCGGAAATGTCATTGCTAATGTCAGATAGATCTTTACTGAACATAGAGAATAGACATTTTATTACTTATGCTTGAGTTAGAAAATTATTAAAGCATAGAAGACATATTAGGAAGGACACGCTGTTTGGAAAGGTGGAAAGTCAGTGTTAAGAGAGGAAGATACACAGTGACTGTACCAATGGGTATACATGTGTCAGAGACAGTGAGGATGACACAGGATAGGCAAGGCTCAGATCTGTTGTTCGTAGGACCTCTGTGAGTTGTAGTTGATTCTGCAGCACCTAACACCACCTAATTCCTGTTTAAGGATGTAGGAAGAAGTTGGGCCCTTGTCATGAACTATAGCGCCAGGTTGTATTTACATGCTGTTGTGGATTCTCTGATCTCCACAGAACATAAGGAGCTCTCCCATGCCTGTGGGTAAAAGCACTCAGTTGCTATCAGAAAGTCAGAAGTCACTGGTCTACCAGTGGGAGAGAGACATGTCATCCTGTCTTCTTAAAGATTTACAGTCCTGGAAACCCTAGCATCGCGATGAGTCGGAATCAACGCCAGGGCAGTGGGTTCGGTTGAGGTTTGCGATAGAGATGGCAGCACGGTCTTCGGTGCAACTCCTCTAGGAGTCTCTCATAGAGAGGCCAACCCGGTGAAAAGGCAGGCAGTCTTTGGTGAAAAGGCAGAAGTCTTTGACTTCTGAAAACCGCACTTAGAAGTCTCACAGGAGACCCAGGAGGGGGCAGGTGGTGTGAAGTCTTCGTGAAGGTGAGAGCTGACGGTTTAAAGGTTCTTCTAAAGAACGTGTTCCCGTGAGCCTAAGGGACTTAAAGAAGAGATGTGAGGTTAAGGAGCAGGGGGCGGAGCGATTTAGTGAAATCTCCACCAGGTAGGCTTGGACGCTGACCCACCAGTGAACTAGGGCCGAGACAGACTCAAGAAAGAGGTGAATCCGACAGTTAAAGAGAGCTGGGGAAGAAATGGGAATGCTACCCAGCTTGGTTTCCCCTGCTCACTTTCAAAAGCCCTTCTAGGTGGAAGAAATACAGGTGCTGCCCCCGAGGTGGCCCTATGTATCAATCGCAAACAAAGAGCCAGACCTTCACGCCGGCCTGAACGAAGGCTCAGCTTTACCTTCCAGGATCCACCTCCCCGTGTACCCAATGAGGCCTGAGACTCCTCCCGCCGAGAGGTGTCGAACTCGCCCAGGAAATGGACAGGTAGCGCCCGCCAATGGCAGGACCTGCGGCGGGCCAATGGGAGAGGGAAATGGGTCGACCCGGGATTTGAGAATGAGAGAGCCCGCAAAAGGGGGTGGGGGCGCGGAAGACGCATGGGGCGGAGAGCGGCGGGCGGGAGGAACCTGGGCACGGGCGGGCCGCGGCCAATGGGCAGGCG
>NW_006399787.1:16169485-16182174 GCF_000299155.1 Elephantulus edwardii
CTCCTGCGGGCGGCGGCAGCCCCGCACCCTATGGATCGGCCGCTCCATGGAGCCCCCCAGAGCGCTTCTCGGCTGCCTGGCGAGCGCCGCCGCTGCCGCCCCGCCAGGGGAGGATGGAGCCGGGACCGGGGCCGAGGAGGAGGAGGAAGAGGAGGAGGAGGCGGCGGCGGCCCCCAGAGAGCTGGGCTCCGACGCGCCAATGCCCTACTGGACGGCCGTGTTCGAGTACGAGGCGGCCGGCGAGGACGAGCTGACCCTGCGGCTGGGCGACGTGGTGGAGGTGCTGTCCAAGGACTCGCAGGTGTCCGGCGACGAAGGCTGGTGGACCGGGCAGCTGAACCAGCGGGTGGGCATCTTCCCCAGCAACTACGTGACTCCGCGCAGCGCCTTCTCCAGTCGCTGCCAGCCTGGTGGCGAGGACCCCAGTTGCTACCCGCCCATTCAGTGTAAGGCGAAGGAGGGGCCTGGGAGCCCGCAGGGAGGGGGGCAGGAGAGGGGCCAAGGGTGGGAGGTTGGGGGTCCAGGCTCGGGAAGGAGAGGGAGCCCACCGGCAACATTAAGTGGGGTGGGGAGATAGGGTGCTTGACCTGGTGTGGCTGTGGGTGCGCGCGCTCGAGCCGCAGAGGCTTGAGTTAGCGCGGTGGCTAAGGTCGTGATGCGGCAGGCCCTGCCTGGAATCTCTGGCGATTAGGTTTCTTAACCTTTATCTGACCACCTCAGCAGCCACTCCACATCCTGAGGTCTCAGCGGGAGAATCACGCGATTTCCCGCCTCTTCGGCCTCCTCAAATCCCGAGAGACTTCAGGCATGTTGATAGTTGTTGTCATAACCTTAGTCCCCAAATCAGGGGCCTTGCAGACTTCTTCTGTCTTTCTCACCCTTTCAAGGCATTTATTTTCTTTAAAGCTGGGATTGTCCCCCGTGGGACTGGGCTCACAGTCCCGGAAGCCTGAGTGAGCTCCAAGCTCAGGTGTCTTTGAAATGTGTTATTGGTTACTGCGATCCTAATCCTATATTCCTAAAGTACCTTTAGGAGTCTGACTGTTTTAATTGGGTGTGTGTTTATGGAGCAGTGATTAGAGAGGAAAACATACGTCGTTCCCCCTTGAGAAATTAGGAGTGCATAGTACGTGGCTAAATTCCTCCTTCTTCACACCCAGGCAGTTCAGACAATACGTTTTCTTCTCTTCCTCACCCTAGATCCTTGTCTATTTTTGGAACTAGCCAAGTCTCTCGTGGACCATGCCCAGGGGTCAGTTCCAGGGCCTTTCTCCCAGTGTCCTGGTTTCATCAGTTCCCAGGGGCCCTCTGTCCCATACCCTGTAATGAAATTGGCTTTGTATTTTTCAAAGAAGTTACAATGCCATTAGAAACCCTCAATCAATAACATAGACCGTTTTAGAGGGTAGATGTGACTACTCCCCATCATTTCTTCCCTATGAAAAAGATAATTCACATTTATAATTGTTTATTCCATCTTTTGGATACTTTATATTTTCATTGAATTTAAAAGATCAGTACCAAGGACTAACCTTAACCATTTAGTTTTTCAAATTGTTTTTTTTTGCAACAGACATCTTTCTAAGCTTAGAACATTTTTCACCTTAACAGTTCGTACTTTGAAAAAAATCTCTGCTTGTTAGGAATGCACACAGTAAAACATACATCTCTTCAACAGTTTCTACCTGTATAACTTAGTAACATTAATTATTTTTTTCCAAATGTGAACCACTTTTTCTGAGTTGTTCCTCTCTCTTTGCCATAAGCTCACCACTTCCTAAAGTTTCTCTCTCATCATGTGAGTTGCTTTTATTCCATGTAGATCATTGAATTAGAACAGAAACACTGAACAAGTTATTAGGCTAGGTAACTAGATGTACCAAGAACCCATGATCTTAAACTTTCAAACCAAAGAACCAAATCCCATGAGGTATTTGTTTGCATATCAACAGCATCAGCAGCTGCTTGCTTTTAGTCACTGTTTTAAATATGTCTGTCACTTTTGCCAGTTATCTTTGTATAGGTGTACATACCTTCTCAACAGCACCTAAAATAATTAGCTGTGTAACGCTACCCTTAATCAACATAGTATTTCCATCACCATTTACCACTCCATACTTTTCCATTTACCCCTCCCTGCTTTCCCTTTAGGTCCTGGTAACCACTAATTTTGTTCTTGATACATTTGTCTTTTCTTGCCTTTTTGTACACGTTAACATATACAATATCTGTCCTTCTGTGATTGACTTATTTAGTTTGTTTAATATCTTTGAACTCTGTCTATACTGTACCATGTATCAAGCTTTTATTTCTCCTACTAGCTGGTTAATATTCCTATAATATGTACACATTCATATTTTGATGGTCATGTTGTTTCCACCTTTTGGCTGTTGTAAATAGAGTTGCAGTGAACATTGGTATACAGATCTCATTGTGAATGTCTACTTTCAAATCTTTTGGGTATACATCTAGGAGTGGAATTGCTGGATCATGTGGTATTTCAATTTTTAGTGTTTTACTATTTAACACAATAACTACTTTTCTGCTACCAGTGGATAATGGTTTCCATTTTTCCACGTCTTTGAGAATGGTTGTTATCTTCTGAGGTTTTAGATTGTTAGTATTGCCAGCTAGCTACCCTAGTGGGCATGTCGTATTAGTTCATTGGAGTTTTCATTTTCATCCCTCTCATGGGTAATGATGCTTAACGTTTCTTTGTTTGTTTAGTGGACATTTGAATGTCCTCATTGGTGAAATGCCTGTTCCAGTCTTTTTGTCCATTTTATGATTTGGCTCTTTGTCTTTTTGTTGTAAAGTTGTTGAAGTCTTGTATGTATTTTGGTTATGAGATTCTTACCAGACATGTGGTTTTTAAAGACATTCTCTTAGTCAGTAGTTTGTCATCACGCTTTTGTGAAGTCTTTTGATAAACAAAAGTGTAGTTTTTTGGTTTGGCTTTTTTTAAAAAAAACTTTGAAAGTTGATGTTCAAAGGGACACAAAACATTTTATGTCTACACTTCAATATCTAATGGCTTGGAGGCAGCAAGTTACTGTAAATTGTTTCTCTTTGCTGCACATTTTTGTTTCTGGCACTATGAACATAGTTCTGAAGAGGAAGGCCAAGGTTCTTGCATAGTATTCAGAAGGAGAATTGAAGATGAACTTGATCATGTACTGGAAGAAATTTATGGAAGACATTCTCAGTTTCATGGCATGTTAGAAAGCAGTGTATTTTTAAAAATAAGTCGGAGTTTTAGGGTCTTGGGGGGAAAAGTTTTGTGGGATTTTTTACCCCCTCTCGGAGATGGCCATGTCAGAGTAAAGCAGAGTCCACAGTTCATGAGCAGAAAGGCAGTATCTTTAGTACCGGGTGTTCAGTGTTGTGTGTGTCTGACTGTCACAGCGATCAGGAGTGACTATGATATAGGTGGGAAGAACTCATTCAGGAGAACCAGGCTTGCCAACAACAGTGTGCTGTAGTGAAAAAACCCCCTCCATTAAGGTATGTTCAAGATACACCTTTATTGTAATGAAAGTTATCTGGGATAGTGTAGATTCCTATATCAACAGCCAAGGTGAAGAAATAGGAAGTACTTTTTACTGATTAGGGTATTTGAAGAAATTGTAATCCCAAGTGGAATGAATTCTTGAGAACTCAGAAAATTTAATTGCATTTTAAAAAAATCAAGTATCCAATAAAAGGTAATAGTTGACTGCTGAGGGGTAAAGAAGTGATACAATGTTACAGCCCACATGAAGGAGATTGATATGAATATATTGTTATTTCAATTCCATGT
This sequence comes from Elephantulus edwardii, assembly GCF_000299155.1. Lineage (NCBI taxonomy): Eukaryota > Metazoa > Chordata > Mammalia > Macroscelidea > Macroscelididae > Elephantulus > Elephantulus edwardii. The sequence goes on from NW_006399787.1 coordinate 16,173,285, forward strand.
TTTGGATGAAGATGAGCTTAGGCAATAACTGGCAAGTGTATCTCTGATCTGATTATCCACCAGTTCAGCTACAGCTACTCAGAAAATAAAAGTGATGGTAAACATTGTCTCCAAGATTGTGACATGTTCTAGATGATGAATAGAACACACTAAGCCAAGTAAGAATGTTTAGTTTTACTTTATTTTCAAAATGAAAAGGTGTTTTTTTTCCAAATTTTATTTAAAATATAAGAGAGGAAAATTATGAAACCTCATGATATTATGATTATAAATAATTTCATATTTGTGCTTTTATGCCTTCTAATTTAGATCCTATTGTTTAGCTCCCAATGAAGCTATTATAAATAGACAGGAACTCAAGTAAAAGGTAAAAATTGTGCATTCTTAAATGTATCATCTTAGATATATAATCCTAGGCATTGCTGAAAGCAAAGAGTATTTGAAGTGGTTACTGCGGAAGATCAGGGACTATAGCCTTCAATATGGATTACATTTCAACATCAAGAAAAAAAAACAACAAAAAACTAACCACTGTCCAATAGACAACATCATGATTGATGGAGAAAAGATTAGAATTGTCAAGGATCATCTTATTTGGATCTACAGTCAACACCCTTGGTACCAGCAGTCAGGAAGTCTGGAGATGAGCATTGGAGAGTCTCATATCAGAGACCTCTCCAAATTAATGAGGAGCAGTGATGTCAGTTTAGAGAATAAGGTGCACCTGATTCAGGCCATGGTCTTTCCAGTCATCTAGTATGCAGCTGAGAGACAGACAAGAATAAGAATGACAGAAGAAGAATTGATGCCTTTGAATGGCGGTATTAGAGAAGAAGAGTACTGAATATCCCATGAACAGTGAAAAGAACAAACATATATTTCTTGGAAAAAGTGCAACCGGACTGATCCTTAGAGGTGAAGCTGGTGAACTTTGTCTCACGTGCTTTGTTGTTAGGAGAGTGTCTTTCTTGGAAATGGATATCATGCTTGGAAAGAAGGAGGGTCAGAGAAAGAGGAACACCTTCAGCCAGGTGAATTAACACAGCGCCTATAGCAGTGGGATCAGATATATCGGAGGTGATGAGGATGACATAGGATAGGACAGGGTTCAGATCTGTTGTTCATAGGATTTCTATGAGTTGTTCTTGACTCAACGATACCTAACAGTACAACAACAGGCACTTAGAAACTCTCTTAGAAGAGAGTTTATCTGTTTTCAAGCTGAGTATAAATCAAGGTTTTTACTAATACATATTTCTTTTTATTGCATTTTCTCTGAGTATAAGGATATATTTTGAGATGTTATTGAGTTGTCAGGTTGATTGTTTTTTTTTTCTTCTTGAGAAGAATGGGAATCCCAGAACACTTTATTGTGCTTATGTGAAACCTATAGTTGGACCAGTTGGGCAGTCTGTTCTGATGAACAGAGTAAGGAAACACTGCGTAGTTCAAAATCAGGAAAGGTGTACCCCAGGGATGCATCCTATCTCTATACCTTTTCAATCTATATGAATAACAGATCACTTGGGAGGTTGGGCTCTAAGAGGAGGAATGTGGCATCAGGATTGGAGGAACACTTATCAACAACCTGTGTTATGCAGATGACATAACCTTGCTTGCCAAAACTAAGGAGGACCCGAGGCATTTGCTGCAGAAGTTCAAGGACTACAGTCTTCAATATGGATTGAAGCTCAGCATCAAGAAAACAAAGATTTTTACCACTGGGCCAATTGGCAGCATCATGATAGATGGTAAAGAGACTGAGATTGTTAGCAACTTTAGTTTGCTTGGCTCTACAATCAACACTTTTGGCACCAGAAGCCAGGAAATTAAAAGATGAATTGCATTGGGAAATATCTACTGTCAGGGACCTCTCCAAAGTTGTGAAGAGCAACTATATCAGTCTGGAGACTAAGGTGAGCCTGATCCAGGTAATGTTCATCTCACTTACTTGCTGTGTGTCAGAGGGCAGACAGTGGCTCAGTATGATAAACAGAATTGATACCTTTGAGTTGTGTTGTTGGAGAAGAGTATTGGATATACTATGGACTGCTAGGAGAACAGACAGGTTCGTTCTGGAGGGGGTGAAACCAGACTGCTCCTTGGAGGCAAAGATTCTGAGGCTTAGTCTTCACATACTTTGGGCGTGTTGCAAGGATGGTTCAGTCCTTAGAGAGGGACATCGTACTTGGGAGGGTGGAGGGACAGTGCAAGAGAGGAAGATGAGATGGACTGACTCAGTGATTGGAGTAATGGGGGTAGGTGTGTCAGAGACAATGATAATGGCTCAAAATAGAGCAGGGTTCATAGCTGTTGTACATAGAGTCGCTATGAGTCATGTGACTTGAAGCCACATAACAACAACAATGTAACTTTATTTGATAATCAGCTGTCAGTTTTTATCCCTGTTGACAGTCTGTAGTTTTTGAAAGTGGTGACAGGTATGTAGGTACCCAGTGTATACAGCTTGTTTGGGGAATCTTCATCCTCATTACGTTTTCTGGACAGCCATACATGGATGTGGTATGGGGCATTTCTTGTTCCTTTGGCCCAGATGGCTTTGTTTAGCCTGGTATCAATGCGAACTTTTCATGTCCCCATCTCCTTCCTGGCAAATTTCTGGATCTCCTTGAGTGTCCGAGGGGCACACTTCTTAAATCCCACTCCGTGGGTGTGCTTATGAATGTTGATGGTGTCCTTTCTAGTCACTTTGTTGATGACAGAACAACCCTTCTTCTCACTACCCTTCTTTGTGGAGGCCATAGCATTGGAACCAGGCTGGGGAAAACGTTGAGTTTTTTTAAATGAGCAAATTATGTGCCATTCATTTGTCCCAAATCCACAAGATTGTTCCTATATGTACAATTTGCAAGGATACAGTTGAGAGAGAATAACATCGTGATTAAAAAAAAATAAAAGAATTGAGATTTTGTTCCTGATATTCCTGGAAATATTCTTTTACTGAAACTGGAAGGAGAAAATTGTGCAGAATGCAACCTGACCTGATTCTTATTTAAAACCAGGTCTTGACTGGAGCATGGAAGAAGAGAGTCCTATATACTCTGAGTTGCAGTGAGAAGTCTAGTTTCTACCTGAAGAATTTAACAAGGAAGGGAAGAGGATCTCATCTTCCATACCCACCCTTACCTTCACTTTCTGTCTGAACACACATACACACACGCTCATGCATGTGTGTGCCTATCTTAGTGGTAAGCTACACTGCAAACCGAAACACACTGCTCGAATCTGTTAGCTACTCTGCCAGAGAAAGATGGACAGGCTCCTCCCTTGTGATTTACAGTCTTTGAAAATCCACTGGAGAGTCACCTCTGAGGCCTTTCCAGCTCACCAGTACAATAGCAAGAACTTCTATATTTGTATATGTGTATTCTCAAACTCATTAAGTCAGAACTGCCTCATAGCTGACTGTCCAGTGGGTTTTCAGAGCCAATAAATCACATGAGAGGAGACTTCTCATCTTTCTCCTTTAAAGCAGCTTATGGATTCAAACCATCTGCTTTGAATTTGGTTTTGAAATTGCTTTCTTAAAAGTCTACCTTTGAATTTGGTTGGCAGTGTAACTCCTTACCAACCAGGCTGCCAGAGCGCCCTGTAAAAACGCAATAATTTTAAAAAGGAAAACAAAAAAACCCTGGAAATGTTATGTTCTATCTGAAGAAACAACCAGTTATTGCTGTTAGTTTCCTACTCATGATGATCTCATATGTCGACAGAGTTGAACTGCAGCTGTAGTTTTCCATGGCTGATGTTTTTGGAAATGCATTGCGAGGCCTTTCTTCTTCTAAGGTTCTGTGGGTTGACTCAAACCTCCAAGGTTTGAGTTAGCAGCTGAACAAGTTAAGCACCTCCTCCACCCACGGACTCCAGTGTTTTACCAATTGAGAGTTTTTCAGTTTTGCCTTCCACACAGAGGGTTTCTGTGTCTTGTGAAGTGTGGTCAGAGGAGCTGTCCTTTCAGCACCCAAGTCCAGAATCATCTTAAAAACTTTCATGTATTTAAATATGCATTTAGCGCCTAAAACTGTGGTGCCGTAGTCCATAGCAAGTCATGCTGCTAACCCAAATGCCATGATTCAGATCTACCAGCAGCTGCGAAGGAGAAAGAATGACTCCTCTCATTAAAATTCACAGTATTGGAAGCCTAATAGAAGTTCACTGTGAGTCAGAACTCAATGGCTGTGAATTTTTTTGAATGAGTGCGTTTCTGAAGGATCCCGGCAGTGCTCTGGTTAAACACTCTGCTACTAACCAGAAAGTTGGTGATTTGAGCCTGCCAACCACTCCTTTGGTAGGAAGTTTGTCAGTCATACAAAGATTACAACCCTGGAAATCTTAGAGGGCTGTTCTGCTTTGTCTTATAGGGTCACCATGAGCAGGAATCTTCTTGGTGGCGGTGAGCTTGGTTTGAGTTATTTTTGTTTTGTTTTCTTTTTAAATTTTATTATTGTGTGTGTGTACTGTCAAATCGGATCTGACTGCTACAGGAGAAGATTGCCCTTCCTTCTCCAGCAGAGCATCTGGTGGATTCGAACAACATACCTTTGGGATTGCAGTGCAGCTTCTTACCACTAGGCCACCAGAGCTCCCTTGATTTGGGTTGTTTGATGTATCCCATTGAAGAGGACTTGAAATGCATACTATAGATCAATGACTGCCGCTTCAATACAGATTATATCTCAACATCAAGACAAAAATCCTCACCACTGAACCAGTAGGAAATATATATATATATATATTAAATATAATGTAATGATATATATAATAATATATTGTTGTTATGTGCCGTCGAGTCATCTGTGACTCATAGCAACCCTATGTGCAACAGCTCTTAACCCTGCTCTATCCTGTGCCAGTCTTACTGTCTATGATAAACCTACCCCAAGTACCCCAGTCACTGAATTAATCCATTTCATCAAGGGTCTTCATCTCTTGCGCTGTCTGTCTACTCCTTCCAAGCATGTTGTCCCTCTCCAAAATAAGTCACATGAAGCTTCAGAAGCTCCAAGGAGGAACAGCCTTGTTTGACCCTCTCTAGGTGCAAAAAGATTAAAGTTATCAACAACTTCATCTTGCTTGGATCCACAGTCACCACCCTTGGTATTGTTGTTGTTTGTTGTTAAGTGCCGTCGAGTCGCACATGACTTATAGCGACCCTATGAAGGAGAGTCCTCGACTTTTGGGTGCCTTTCATCCTCTCTCCAGGTTCATAGGGTTTCGGGAGGCAAGCTATTATGGTAGTGGATGCCACTCCTCCTTCCACACCCTTGGTATTAGCAGTCAAGAAATCAGAGCAAAATTTGCTAACAAGGACCTCTCCAAAGTTCTGAGGAGCAATGATATTAGTTTAAAAACTAAGATTTGCCACATTTACTGTGAGAATGAAGACCATTCTCAGCAACCAGACTATCGACATTACTCTGAACGGCCACATAGTTACTTTGCAAGGTCCGCAGGGAACCTTTTGGAGGGACAGCAATCACGTTGATGTACAGCTCAGTCTCCTTGGAAAGAAAAAGAAGAGGATTTGTGTTGACTAGTGGTGGGGAAACAGGAAGGAACTGGCTACTGTTGGCACCATCTGTAACCATGTACAGAATGATCAAGGGTGTGACACTGGGCTTTCGTTACAAGATGATGTCTGTATATGCTCATTTCCCCATCAGTGTTGTCATTCAGGAGAGTGGATCTCTGGTTAGAAATTGAAACTTCTTACGTGAAAAATACATTCATAAGGCTTGAATGAGACCAGGTGTTGCTTGTTTGCAAGCCCAGAAAAATGAGTTATTAAAGAAAATGACATTGAACTTGTATAAAATTCATCTAGCAAGAGTTAAAACAAGGATATCTGAAAATTTTTGGATGGTATGCATGTCTCAACAAAAGGAACTGTTCAGCAGGCTCATGAATAATATCTAGCAGTCTTCTAGCCACAGAAACGGGGCCAGAGAAGTTCTAAGACACATCTGATACTTACAATAAAATTCTATTCATTTGGGGGGAAAAATCCCAGAAATAAACCATTAAGATACATCTGATTTAAACCATGATCTTTTCAGTTCTTTCTGTGCATCTGAAAATTGGACAGTGGATACAAATAACATAAGAATCATTGATGCCTTTGAGTTGTGGTGTTGGAGAAGAGTGCTGAATATCCCATGGACTGCCAGGAAAACAAATATATCCTGGAGAAAATGCACCCTAGGTACTCCTTAGAGGTGAGGTTGGTGAATTTCGTCTCATACATGAATGTAGCAGGGGCTGTCCTTGGAAAAAGATATCATCTAGGAGAGGTAGAGGGTTCAGGCAAGAGAGGAAGACCTTCAGTGAAGTGGATTGACACAAGGACTGTAATAACAGCTCAAGATGATAAAGATGGCCAAGATAGGGCAAGGTTCCTATCTGTGGTTCATAGTGTCCGTGTGAGTCCTGCTCAACTTGACAGCACTTAACAACAGGGTGGTAGTAATGCTTGACATCCTTGGAAGTTCGAATCCACCTAAAGGCTTTTCTGAAGACAGTCATGGTGGTCGCCTTTTTTAAAAAAAACTCACCCATTGAAAACTTTAAGGAGCACAGTTCCACTCTGACACCCGACACTCATAAGTTGGAATCAACTGTTGCAACTAGGCAGTTGGTGTAATCAGAACTTAGCTTCAGAATTAAAGGAAAATGAACCTCCAAGTCTTTTAAGGCAAATTCCATTCAGTTGAGGAAATAAGATTATAAATACATATTTGTCAGATAAACACCTATCTTTTCATTGATGTAAAAAAAGGTAGAAAGAAATAAAAGAAGATTCCATCTCCCATGGCAGAAGAAACTCCTAACATATATTACATATTTCTCCAAGAAAGTTTCCAGTCTTTCTTTAGCACAGGCATATTTTTCTCATTCATATAGATGAGATCAGGCAAGAATTAGTAATCAGTCAGCATTCAATTTCGGACCCAAAGCCTATTTTAAGTAGAAAGGAATTTAGCACAGAAAATTAGTGCTTACAGGCTTATTAGAAGCGCTGAGGAAGAGGCTGTTGGCTGGACCTCTGGGAATGACTCCCAGAAAAACACTGCAGAACTGGCCCACCAGGGAGGGGAGTTGCCATTTCCTTAATTGGGAAGCTGCAGAATCAGGAGCTGCTACTGACGCTGTTGACTTCAAGAACACACTCTGGTAGCTGCAGTCCAGAGAACAGCAACCACTTGACCATTCAACATTACTCTGTGCATCCACAGAACTAGTGACTGAAATGACTTGTTCCAGAAAAGCCCATTTCTCCACAGCAGTGTTTACAAAAGAGATAGTCTCCATCCCATTTCTGCCAATCTTAACTGGCGGAACCTATTTTCCATCCACAAGTCTAGCTGTTAACGAGTCTGGGAAATGTAGTTTTTAGCTTTCTGGGCATGCTTGGTCAATTGAGACTGGATGCTGATTGCTGACTACCTATTTGCCACCCCATTGATTCTTCAAGAAGATTGGCAGATGAGCTGACTTTTAAAACTTTTTTGGACTCAAGATAGGCCTTGCTTTCTTGATGTCAAAGATGTTCCCGAGGGTTTCCTTTGTGATGGCTGCTAGTTGCATTGTTGTTGTTGTAAGGTGCCGTTGAGTCGTAAATGACTCAAAGAGACCCTATGAACTAAAGGCCTGAGCACTGTTCATAGAGTTTTCCAAGGCAAGCCATTTCGGAAGTGGATGTCACTCCTGCTTCCAGGCTTGTTTTAATCGGGAAGCTCCAGCAAACACTGTCCACCATGGCTAACCATTATCACATTTAGCACATCAGTGTGACAGTGTTCAGCATCACAGCAGCTAGTTGCATTACAAACTAAAGATGAGTAAAAAAAATGAAATGCCAGTTACATGAGAGAATATCCCAAGATAGGATAGAAGGACTATAATTAAACAAGCACAGATTTTTGAACACCACCAGCCTCTTTCTTGGTGGCTAACGGAGGACTAGTGGGCCTGACTGAGTAAGCAAGGGAACTGCCAGCAGTGAGCAAGTCTTTCTTTTTCTGGTGTTTTCAAAGGCTCAGAAATACGTCTTTGTTTTGTAAGTTATATCTTTTAGGAAAGCATGACTGTTCCCTTTATTTCGTTTGGAAGGTTCAATTCACCTTTCTTTTGCTGATAGAAGTTTGGTTTCTTTTCTGCCCCACATCCCCCACCCTCTTACATTTTGTTTCAGTTGCCTCAGGAACCCAGTGGGTTTGTAGTTAAAATTTGGCTGTTAAGCCAGAAGTTGATGGTTCAGACGCACCAGGTGCTGCACAGCATATAGATGTGGTATTTTACATCTGTAAAGACTATCTATCCGTGGAAACTCGAGGCATTTTACTCTGATCTGTAGGTATACTGCATGTCAGAGTTGAATCAACAGCTTTGGAAATGCTTGGTGAGGACTTGAAAGGAGGTTATGAAACATTTCCCATGGATGGGATATTTAATCTGAGAGATGGTTTCTAAGCCAGCCAAGTGAAGACAAAAATGACTGGAAGGATAGAAAACAGTATTTTATGCTATTAAAATAGCCGCTTGTATTGTGCAACAATGAAAAAATCTTTTTAAAGAGAAAAACAAACTGGCTGGGGGTAGGGAGGAAAATGTGCAACAGTGAAATAAAGTTTTCTCTAACATGGTGTTAAAATATCAATAGAAAAAGAAAATTTTTTAAAAAAATAGCAACTTGTTCCTATACTGTTTAGTACTTACTATAGGTAAGCAAGATTTAGAATCACTGGTGGGCGTTATTGTTGTTATGTGCTGTCGAGTTGCTTGCGACTCATAGTGACCCTATGTACAACAGCCCTAAACTCTGCTCTGTCGTGTGCCAGTCGCACCGTCTCTGATACACCCATCCCAATTA
>NW_006399787.1:16183139-16195458 GCF_000299155.1 Elephantulus edwardii
CTTTCTTTCAGCTAAGATCCATCTAACATTAGCTACAATATCTCTAGTATCAAGACCCCTTCTAAACCCAGCCTGGACGTCTGGCAGTTCTCTGCTGATGTGTTGTTCCAGTCATATTTGGATAATCTTCAGTAGAATCTTGCTTGCATGTGAAATTAATGATGCATGAGACCTTTTCAAAGAGAGGAGAATAGATTTAAGTACCTACGTTTCGGTATCTTATTTGGGCAGAAAGAATGAATGATTGGCTGTGATACTGAGATCTTTAAGGAACGAGCTGGGCCCCAGGTTATTACTGAAGTAAGATGTTGTTCATGAGGCTGCCTCCTATATTTTTAGTCACCAGGTCTTGATCAAGCCAAATTCAGAAAGTCTCCCTCATTTACTCTGAGCTCCCCATCTTCACCACTGCTGGAACTCAATAATCGCAGTAACCTCAGTGATTCTTTTCGCTCAGCTTTCTCTGTCTTCTAGGCCTTAGTCTACTTGGTTTCCAGATTCGGTTTTCCTTTCTAAATTTTTGATCATACAGCATTTCCCTTATTAAAGATACATGACTCCTTAACATTTTCAGTGTGATGTTTAAGCTCCTCAAAGTGGTTTTCAAATCATTCACTCTCTGGCTACCCTCAACAAAGCTTTTGAGCCTCATCAGTCTCTTTATTGTAATTTGAGTGAAAGTTACAAAACAAATTAATATCCATTCCTCCATTCATCCTTGAACCTCATCTCTTATCCAGATGCGTGTAATCTAAGTGAGGCTGTCCGAGGTTCCTAACATGTGCCCTCTGGGGTCCCATGCTCGTGTTCACACCCGTTCTTGTATTGTGCTGCTGCTACTGCTTTTTCCCTGATGAGATTTCTTCCAGTCATTCTTTTGTTTTTGTTATAAAAATACACATAACAAAACATTTGCCAACTCAACATGTTTCAAGTGTAAGCTTTAATAATATCAGTTACATGAAGCATGTTGTGCAACTAACACCCATGTAAGGTGCCGTCAAGCCAACTACGACTCATAGCAGCGCTGTGGACAGAAGATTGAAGCTTCGCCGGTCCTGCACCAACCATGTGATCTCCTTCTGCCATGCTCAGTGCTGTCCAGCTGGAGGGGTTCATCTTTAGGCTGTGTCCTGAGCAAATGTTATATTCATGGGCCTGTTTCAGAAGTGGATGGCCACTCTTGCTTTTTAATCTGGAAGCTCTGCTGAAACCTGTTCACTGTAGGTGATTCCAGTTTTTTAAATACTAATGGCATAGCTCCCAGCATCATAGCAACATGTGAGTCATCACTGTATGACAGACAAGTGGTGGGCCCTCATCCATTGCCATTGCCAAATTCCCCATTGCCACTAGCCGATACTACTTCCCAAATAGTGGTTCGTCTTTCTCCACTCATTCTAACGTGGTTTTCTTGTGAATTTCTTTCACTACTAACCCTCTTAATTTCTTGGCCTACTGTGGTGGATGTGGGTGCCACTAAGTCAACTACCACTCATAGCAGTCCTTTGATTTAGAAATTCTTCAATGCTGTGATCATGCCTCTGCAGAAGTTGTTCATACCCTCTTCACTGCGTGGTTGTATATCTGCCTAGACATCCGATTATGTGCTGTTCCGCATCTCTAGAAAACTATAACCATTGCTGTCAAGTAAATTTCAACTTATGGAAACTCTATAGCATAGAGTAAATTTGCCCTATAGGTTTGCAAGGCTTGAATCTTTAAGGAAATTGACTGTCATGTCTTTTTCCCATGAAGTGCTAATGGGTTCGAACTTCCAAGCTTTATGTTATTAACCAGGCACTCAGATCTCTCCTTCCTACCAAGTATATAGTAAAAGCCAAAGAAGTCTTAGAAAAACATTCCAGTTAAAATGGTAAGCCTTGTTATGGGACCCTGTGTGATGTTCCAAGTGGAATTTAGTTAATGAATATTTATTGAATTCCCTTCTCTGTGCCAGTCACTAATAAAAATGAAACAGAAAGTAAGTTAATAATAGTTCTTGCTCTTTTGGAGTTTAGCAATTAATGAGACAGAAAAGCCAAGCAAACAGATTATCTTAGCTTCCCTCATCCAATATAGCTAAATAATGTTTCCATGTGTCCAAGGATACTTCCCAGTTTTTTACTTGCTTCTTTTCTTCTTCTCTTTCTCAGTGTTAGAGATTGATTTTGCAGAGTTAACCTTGGAAGAGATCATCGGCATCGGGGGCTTTGGGAAAGTCTACCGTGCTTTCTGGGTCGGGGATGAGGTTGCTGTGAAGGCGGCTCGCCATGACCCGGATGAGGACATCAGCCAGACCATAGAAAACGTTCGCCAGGAGGCCAAGCTCTTTGCCATGCTGAAGCACCCCAACATCATTGCCCTCAGGGGAGTGTGTCTGAAGGAACCCAACCTCTGCTTGGTCATGGAGTTTGCTCGAGGAGGGCCTCTGAATAGAGTGTTATCTGGGAAGAGGATCCCCCCAGACATCCTGGTGAACTGGGCTGTGCAGATTGCCAGAGGGATGAACTACTTACATGATGAAGCAATTGTCCCTATCATCCACCGTGACCTTAAGTCCAGCAACAGTGAGTACGAAGGGATGGGGCTGGAGAAGTTTAGAGTATTTCCACACTCAGTCCATTGCTGTGGTTGTGCAGTCAGTTCCTCGTGGAAGCCTAGTGAACCATAAAATGCCTTGCTTGAAAGTATGCTGTCCATGAGTTGAGATATGGGAGTGCAGTGACGGTCAGGGCAACATATATATCTTTGCTTTCATTGCTATTTAGTTAGTACCTACTGACCCTCCAGTGGGTTGTGCATAAGAGGAGATTTCCATATTTTCCTCACAGGGTGGAGGCAGCTTGTGAGAGAATTCTGATCTATTTACAAGCAAAATTGGGAATGTGTAATTCTGATGTACTGTGAAGTCAACCATACAGATTTCTTTTTTCCCCTCAAGTTAAGTGTGTATATGACCACAAAAGAATTTTTTTTTCTCTTGAATGGAATAGTTGGTGAAACAAACCTCTATAATACATTTGGAATTCAATATAAACCCTCCAAATTGAGATAGTCCCAAAGAAAGGACTTCGAGAAGAAAAGGCACATCGTGTAAGTTTTCAGGCTGCCTTAAGTGGTGATGTTAATTAGAGCTGACCTGATTGATAGTTCTACAGGCCTTCTGGTAGCCCAGAAGTGGGATGGATTAATTATCATAACTGCTTGGTGTTTAATACCCAGAAATTGAGAAGTAACTGTTCCTCAAACATCCCAGAGCCCATAAACTGGATTGTAAAACAAGTGTTAGATGTAATTACATGGTAGGTTGGTAGGAACCTCAGTCTCATCGTGGCTGAATCAGTAGGGCCTGAAAGTTTGCTTCTTCAGGATAGTCATTTTTGCTGTCTTGCCCAAATTGAATGGTAGAGAGAAACTGGTTTCATCTCGTGTATGCTTAACATCACTTTGAGTGTCTTCTCCCAGAGAGGAAAGCACTTGAGTTGAAGGACTTTGTGGGTGATGTGGGCACTGAAGACTTCACTTTCTTTAGATCACTTGGCTGTGAGCCCAGACATCCTTCAAACTTTGTTTTGTTCTGAGCTATTCCAGATGCTTCCTGTTCTGTTGATGCTATTGTGATCTACTTGCTTTTGAAAAATACCTTTTTGGAATATTTCAAGTAATTAAGTGTTCATTGTAGAAAAATTTGAAAATAAATATAAACAGAAGAAGAAAAAGATAACCTATTTTGTTTTCCTTCAGTGAGAGTAACTATTACATTTGACATAAACTTCTAGAAATTTTTAAAGTCTGTGTGGTGTGTATATATATATACACATATTTATATGCTTGTATGTATTTCTATACACTCACACACACATATCACTGTAGCAAAGGATGTAAGAGTGTCAGAGCTAATGCGGATGGCACAGGACCGGGGACCGGGTTCAAGTCTGTTGTTCACAGGATTGATATACTTGACTCAGTGGCACCTAACACCACCACCACCACCGTAACAATATATATGTGTATGTATGTGTGCGTACATATAAATAGCACTCTGATTGCTCGGTCTGTAGGGATTTGCTTTGTTAACCCAAAGGTGATCTCTCTCTGACTGTTCACATCTAACAGCCACTTCATGGGAGAAGAAGTCTCTTTTCATAAGATTTACATTGAAAATCTGCTCGAGGGTCCACTGTGAATCACTTTGAACTCTTGGCAGCAATGAGATGATCTTTTTTCTTTTTTCTTTCTTTTTTTTAAATTTTATGCTGGTTTACTTACAATGTTTGTATGTATTGTTTTTCATGCCAGATGTCTTTTTTTAATGTGCTTGCCATATGTATGTGTGTTTATATAGTATATATAATATATGGGCTTGAGTGTCCGATATTATGAGGATGGCATGGGATAGAACAGTGTTCAGATCGGTAGTTCATAAGGTTACTATGAGTTGCACTTGACTCAATGGCACCTAACAACAACATATATATCTTTGCTCTTCTTGTTATCTAGTTGGAACCTACTGACCGTCGAGTGGGTTTTTGCATGTGAGGGGGTTGCCATAGTTTCCTCACAGAGTGGCTGGTGGATTTGAACCACATACATTTGGGTTGGCAGTGCAACTCCTTACCTAGTAGGCCATCAGAGCTTTATATATATATATATTTTCACATGCAGATATAAAACACATAGATTTATAAAAACACAAATACATACATATTTCCACAAATATTGTTGTTATTGTTGTTGTTGTTGTTATGTCCACAAATATACTTTTCAATTTACTTACGCATTTTCATTGTTGTAAAATGCATTACATACAATTGCTGTTTTAGTCATTAAGTATATAGTTTAATACCATTCATTATCTTCACAGTAGTTTACTTTTAGTTAGTCTTTATCACCCTTTTGTCTACGATCTCTTCTTCATTAATAGAAATATTTACCTTTGCAAGAGTTTTGATTACTAGATACATGTTTTGATATAATGAATGTGAAGGACTTAAATGATATAGAATGAAAGTTATTCTTTTCCTTTACCACTATCCTATTTGTTTACTGTTATTCCTCCAAAAATTCTTTTTTGAAAATGTATTAAAGAAATGAAAACTTTTGATAACCTCTTCCCAAAATAATTGTTATCTAGGGCCTACTTTGGATAATAGGGTGAAAATAAGGAGTGATAGGAGAGGGAACCGTGATAGAAAAGCTGAAATTTCTCTGTTCTTTTTCTGGAGAAGTATGCACATAATGGGGTTCGTTTAGATAGTTGGTTAGGATAATGGAATTGTGCAAGGTAATAATTTCCTCTGGGATTTTTTAGATTTGAGTGTAATTGCAGATATACATGGGGGATTTTACCTTTTATAAGGTTTACAGTTGAGAATCTAGACTCTGCACAAAGAAAAGCTCTTTGCCAAGGCTCTGCTGTTTGCAGGAGGTGCCAGGAGACCTGAATGACATTTTTTCATTCACCGAACAGAGCCTTGATCCTTTCTTTGCCCTTCAGTGCATTTTGAGGTATGCTAGTGGGGCAAAGGTGAAGTCTTCAGCTGCTAACAAAAAGGTTGGTGGTTCAGACCCATTGAATGACTCTGTGGGAGAAAGACCCCACAATTTCTTCCCATAAAGATTATTGTTGTTATTCTTAAGTCTTTCCTCACTTAAGGGGACCTGATGCTCAGCAGAATGAATCCCTGCCTGGTCCCTGCCATCCTCACAGTAATAAACCCATTGTTGCTTCTGTCATTCTTGCTTGTGGAAGGTCTTCTTTTCCACTGACCTTCTACTTTCCCAAGCATGATATTCTTCTCAAGGATTGGTCCCTTTTTGGTGCCCCAAGGATAGGAGATGGAGTCTCACCATCCTTGTTGCTAAGGAACATACAGGTTATAATACTTTCAATATAGATTTGTTAATTCTTCTGTCAGTTGGTTGTATATTTAATATTCCTTGCTCGTATCAGGATTCAAAGGCATCAGTTATTCAACTCAGAAAACCTCCACTCCTTGCTGTCAAGTTGAAATCAACTCATAGGTGAAATTTCAGCAAATTTTCAGAGGCTGTAAAACACATGGAAGGAAATTGTCCATCTTTTTCCTGCAAAACAGCTGGTGGACCTGAAATGCCTACCTTTGGGTTATCAGCACAAGTCCTTACCCACCAGGTCACCACAGCTTCCCATATAAGGTAGTGTTTAGATTATTGAAGTGCCGTCATAGACAGGAGACAGAAAAGGGAACTCCGAAGTTGAACACAGAAGGATGAGACTTTGCTTTTATCTCTTACGTTTTAGTAATTATTGAGCTTTCACATGCAATATGAGCTGATTGAAAATACCATGGCTCGAACCAGGTGCTCCTCTTAGTCCTCATGGTGACAGCTTGGCTTTTCATGCTTTAAAGAGGTTTTTGTACAGCAGATGTTGTTTGGTTTCTTGACTGTTGATTCCATGAGTATTAATTGTCGATCCAAATAAAATGAAGTCTTTGACACTTTAGCAATTTTTTCCATTTATCATGGTGTGTAGTTGTTCAGTTGTGAAGATTTTTTACATTTATGTTGAGGTATATTCCATACTGAAGGCTTCAGGCTCTCTTCACTCTGTGCAAGCGAAGTTGTTTGCATATAACAGGTTGTTAATCAATCTTCCTCCAATCCTGATTGGATTGCATTCTTCTTTATCTAAGCCAGCTTCTGGGATTATTTGTTTAGCATATAATGAAAAAGTATGTTAAAAAAGATGAAACTCTAATGTATACCTCTCTTAATTTTAAATCATGCAGTATCTCCTTATTTTATTTAGATGACTGCCTCTTGGTCTATGTACAGGTTCCACATGAGCACAATGAAATGTTTTAGAATTCCAGTTCTTCTCAGTATTATCTATAATTTGTTATGATCCACACAGTTGATGCTTTTGTATAGTCAAGAAACCATAGGTCAACCTCTTTCTGATATTCACTGTTTTCTGTCACAGTCCAGCTGACATCAGCAATAGTATTCCTCATTCTGTGTCCTTTTCTAAATCTAGCTTGAATTTCTGGCAGATTCCCATTTATGTACTTATACAACCATTTTCAGTCCAAGAAACCAAGAGACTAAGGTGTGCCAATCCAGGCCACAGTCTTTGCAATTATTTGCTATACATCAGAGAGCTGGGCAATGACTAAGGATGACAGAAGAAGAACCAATGCCTTTGAATTGAAATGCTGGAGAAGAGTCTTGAACATATCATGAACCTCCAAGAGAATGAACAGGTCTGTCTTGGGTAAAGTAAAACCAAATTTCTTCTTGGAGGCTAGGATTTTGAAGCTCCGTCTCACCTACTTTGGGCACGGGGACAGATGGGACTGGTCCTTGGAGAAGAACATCATGCTCAGAAGAGTGAGGGACAGTGCAGGAGAGGAAGACTCCAGATGAGATGGATTGACACAGTGACTGGAGTAATAAGGATTAGTTATATCAGAGTCAGTGAGACAGGCTCAGGATAGAGCAGGCTTCAGAACTCTTGTACAAAGAGTCTTTATGGTTCACAGGCAGCTTGATGGCACATAACAACAACCATTTTTAGATTTTTTTTCAGTATGATTTTATTTTCATGTTCTAGTAATAATGTTCCATAATGTCTGTATTTAGTTAGATTGCCTTCAGAATGGCTACATAAAGATTACAGCCAAGAAACCCCTCTGGAATAGTTTTACTCTGTTGCTATGAATTGGAAATGACTAATGGCACTCAACAGCTGCTTATGAATTTTAGGATTGTTGTAGCGAGAAACGTTATAAGAGAAAATAGTACAGTGTGCTGTAGCAGGTACTGGACTTATGAACAGGCAGAATTTAAAATGCCTTTCTTGTGACAGTTGATGCTCAGAAACATATTATTTTGAACTGTCAGACTGGTGCTGATTTTGACACCTAATATAAATCTCTCATGCGAGTTGAGTTAGCTGCCTGCCATTTCTGTGAGTGGATGCTTGACCAAGAGTCTGCATAACAAGCCTTGAAGACATCATCACTCTTGTTCCTTTGCTGTGTAGAAATGTCCTGAAATGTGACAAAAGTCTGTGACTTCTTCATTGTCTCCGGTTTGAGAGTCAGTTTCTTTTTGCTTTGTGAACTTGGGGATACTAGTCTAGCTCCTTTATCTCTTTTAAGAGCTCAAAAGGGTTGAAATTTTGTTGCACATGTCAAAACACAATACTAGGAATTGTATCTGTAAGTTGACTTTGAACTAAAAGATAAGAAAAAGACACTGCTCTGTTGCCTGTCACTGTGCGCCAATGGAATCAAGACAAGATTTGGATCTCTTAAATGTGCTTTATCTAGGGGCTAGCAATCTGAATTGCTAGAAAACAAGAAGCATGAATGCCTTAAAGAGCATTTTCTTACATTTCAGAATCATCTCAGACTTTTTTAAAGGAGGTGGTCAAAGGGAGAAGATAAGGGGGAAGGAATGTGGGGATAATCTGGGAGAGAAGTGTCCAGGGGTCTGGATAAAGTTTGGTGTTCCATGTAGGCATTTATCAGGTATCTTTGCTAACAATGCAGGTAATTTACCAGTTTTTTGACGTGAAGTTGACTTATTCATAAATCCTTAGTCCCTGGAATAACAATCTCACAGCTAGCTAGTCACATTAATGGACAGGCAGCTTTTATTATCATCATAAACTTAGGCAACCATCTACTATCATCTTAAATTTAGAAGATTATGTCTGAGTCCTCCTACCATTAAGAGTATATATTTATAGAGGCTATCTTTGTGGAAAAGATAAAGATATTCTTGATACACATCCTCCTATGATAAAGGCTTACTAAAAAGTATTTTCTTAAAAGAGAAGTGGCATCCACTTCCGTAATAGCTTGCCTCCGGAAACCCTATGAATCTGGAGAGAGGATGTGAGACACCCAGGCGTTGAGGACCCTCCTTTATAGGGTCGCCATGAGTCGCCTGCGACTCAAGGGCACTTAACAACAACAGCAACTTTAAAAAAATCATTACTGATAACTACTGATTTTTAAGCTAGCTCAGTAGGGAATGAAAGAACCGATTGGAACAGATAGAGGATTTATCATAGCTGCTTTCTTTCTGTCTACTGGAGTCAGTACAAGTAGTAGTGAATCTTAAATAGGAAGAAACAGCCAAACTGCTTCACCTGGCAGGTAATCAGACATAACACCCCGTGATGCACTCTGGCCTCAGGAATTGACCTTGGTTTGGGCAGAGTGCTGTGGACCAGGTGTTTAGGTTTAAAAAAAAAAAAAGAGTCATTATGATTTGCTGGAAATAGAACATATATACTGTATGGCATTCTATGTTCATATATCATTTTAAGCTTAGGTTTGAATGAGTGTTGTTATTTTTCATTGCCATCTACTTGACTCTGACTCATAGGGACCCTTTGTACAACAGATCAAAACCTTGCTCACTCCTGCACCACCCTCCGAGTCTCTGATGTGCCTAAGACATTTATTACAGTCATCCTGTCAGTCAATCTTGTTGAGGGTTCTTCTCCTTTGCTGAGCCTCCACCTTTTCAAGCTTGATGACCCTTCCAAGGACTGGCTTCTCCCAACACCATGCCTGAAGTATGTGAGACAAAGCCTCACATTTTTCTTCTAAAGAACTTGCTGGCTGTACTTGTTTGTTCTTTTGGCAGTCCATGGGATATCCAGTACTCTTCTCCAACACCACAATTCAAAGGCATCAGTTCTTCTTTGTCTTCCTTATTCATTGTTGTTCAGCTTTCAAATGCATAGAACAGCAACAGAAAATACCACGACTCGGATCAGGCACACCTTAGTTTTTAAATGTGTGGTCTTTGCTCGTAAGCACTTTAAAGAAGTCTTTGAAAACAGATATGCCCAATGCAATAGGTTGTACTGTTTGATTTCTTGACTGCTGCTGTTACCATGAGGTCAGTACCCTGGTGCACCTAGCTAAAGAATTAAGGTAGGTGGAATGAGCTCTGGTGGCCTAGTGACAAGAAGCTGCACTATAATCCTAGAGGCATGCAGTCGAATCCACCAGACGATCTGCTTGAGAAGGAGGGACAATCTCCTCCTGGACCAGTCAGATCTGATTTGATAGTGCACACACACAAAATAATTAAAAAAAAAATTTTTAAAAAGAAAAAGAATTAAGCCGGGTGGGAGAGTCTAGAGGAAGGAATGTACACAAGCCTCCAGGGTAGCACCGTGTACCGCAATTCCAGTATTCTCTGGGAGAGCCAACATTAGTGTGCAGCATAGGAGCCCTTAGAACACCCAGTGATGGTCTTGCTCAGAAGAATCCCAGTGTCAGACGAGGCCTTTTTGGAGTGCTGGGCCAAGAGTGTAGGCCAAAGCCTTGTTGGAGTGCTAGGCCAAGAAGAAAGGCAAAGAGGCCAAAGTGAAGTTTAAAAGCAAGGATAGATTTATTAAGAAAAATATGTCCCAAAGGACGGGGCAGCATGCCACTGAGGTTGGGTCCTATTTATGGCTTCCTTGTCTGGGCGTGCTTTGGGGCTGGCTTCTGGGCCAATGAGATGTCCTCATGGAGAATTCAGAGTTTAGTGGGGGGCTCTTTTTCCAGACCACTGTTCTCTGATGTCACTCATATGCCTAGAACACTAATTCCAGGCATGGCAGCATCTCCTTCTGGGTTCTGACGGTTCATGTAACTACTGCTTACCTTATCTCATAGTTCTAACCATAACATTACTTCCATAGGGGTTAGTGGTGGACTTACATAAAACAAAATCCTTGACAGCTTCATTCTTTTTCTCCATCTCTTATGATGCTGCCTGTTGAGTGGTGAGAGTTTTTGTTTTCTTTATGAAGGCAAAACCCCCTAAAAATCCCACAAAATGTAGTGACCAAAACAAAGTGTATATTTATTTGTCTTTAAAAGAAGTCTAGGGAGATCTGGTGGCCTAGTGGCTAGAAGCTGCACTGCAGTCCCAAAGGTGCACAGTTCAAATCCACCAGATGCTCTGCTGGAGAAGGAGGGACAATCTCCTCATGTACTAGTCAGATCCAGTTTGATGGTACACACATACAAAATAATAAAACAAAAATAAAAAAGTCTAGAATCTTGCTTTGGCCCCATTTCCTTGGATATAATAACAAAAGCACTAGCAATAAAATTTAAAAAATTAAAGGTACATTTTGGACTTTAAAAAAACTTTTTGAATAAAGAGGCAACCTTTAGTTTATAAATAGAAAATATTTGGTAACCATGTATTTGCTATAGGTTTAATATACAGAAGATATAAAGAACACCTTAAATCAAGAACAAAAAGTTGAACAGCCTGATTAAAATGTGAGGGAAGGACTTGAGTAGATATTTCTTCAAAGAAGACAGACAAATGGCCAATAAACACTTGAAAAGATGCATGAGGTCATTACTTATCAGGCTAATGCAAATCAAAACCTCAGTGGGATACCACTTCACACCCACTATGGTAGCTATTATCAGAAAAAGGAAATAAGTGCTGGCAAGAATGTGGACAGACAGAACCCTACTGCATTGCTAGGTGGCTGTTGTTGTGTGCCCAGGAATCATATCTTACCATCCATCTGATTTTCAGAGGCAGTAAATCACATGGAAGGAGATTGCCCATCCTTTTGAAGAGCCCCAGATGGATTCGAACTGCCTTTCTTCAGGATTGCAGCACAGCCTCTTACCACTAGGTCACCTGTGGAAAACAGTACAAAACTCCAAAAAGTTAAGCAGAATAATAAAATGATAAACTTTTGGAGCTTATAAACACCAAAACTTAAACAGAACTGCCTAGCAATTCCACTTCTAGGTAAATACCTCCAAGACCTGAAAGCAGAGACTCAAAACAAGCACTTTATGCCACTGCTTATTGCATCATTATTTGTGACAGACTGTAAAAACAGTACAGCCAGCAGAGAGATGGCAGAGGCTGACCTCCTGTGTTTTCTTTAATAAATTCTAACACCAGCCATCTCTCCTGTGACTCTGTCACTCTACTATTAGATTCACAGATTCATTGCAGTGGCCATGCAGAACTCATGGACAATATTCAAATCATGGGGTTTATTTGTGAAGTAAAAGGTTAGGATGCAGGTCAGAAACACTCAGGGTACAATTCTTCAGTCAAGGCAGGAATAAACGACAAATATACATGATCTCACCTACGTGAAGTATTTTAGTGTTATACTTTGTGAAGTAAGAGCTGACTTAGTGGGTTTTCAGAGGCAGTAAATTCCACAGGAGTAGATTGCCCATCTTTCTCCTTCGTAGTAGCTGGTAAATTCACATTGCTTGCCATTGGGTTAGCATTTCAGCTCTTTACCACTAAGCCACCAAATATATAT
>NW_006399787.1:16197439-16225224 GCF_000299155.1 Elephantulus edwardii
ATAATTAATGACACTGAATTATATACTTTAAAAGGGTTAAAAAAAGTCCCATAAGGACAAATACTGCATAAGATCATTGTTGTAAAAATAGAAGGATAACTAGTAAAACGTGTGTGGGGACTCCAGCGGGGGGAGGGGTGGGATCAGAGGGGTGAGGATCGGTAGTGGCAAAATCACAGGGTTGCACAATTTGGCGGGTACAGGGAGGAGGTGAAGGAAATGAGAAGAATCTGGCAGGGACCTGAAAAGACAGGGTAAAGATGGGCATAGTCCAATAGTGATCAATTTTACAAAACACAATGTGAGTGAAGAATAGCGTGAAATACAATGTATATAAACTTTGTAAGCAAACCAATATAATTTTTTTAAAAGTGTAAAAAATAAAAATCATAATTTTTTTTGTTAAATACGTTTAACCCTATGGGAAATGAGTAGATGCATTGTGGGAGTTGCTGGATCTGACTTCTACCGGCTTTCTAAAGGGGACCTGTCCCCATCAGTAACATCCGTAGTACCAGACACTTAGCAATATGGTCAGATATGCCAGCTTACATGCTCCTGCATCTGTTTTTACCAATCAGTTGGTCCAATGCTCATTGCAACTTGACTCACAGACTCACAGTTGTTGAGTTTATTAGGGAAATAGATTGAGGAATAGGAGAGACAGAGAATATCATACAATGCAAGTCCAGGTTTAGTCCAGCAATCTCAAACCAGATTAACAGCAACACGCAGCTCCTCAGTTAGTTTAGATTGCTTTGTAGTCAACAAGTGAAAGTTCCAGATTCAGTTCATCAGCATAAATGCACGCCTGATTTTCTTAATCATCCAGCAAACTTTATCTTAGAGCAATTACAAGTCAGCTTTTCCTTCAATCATCCAGCAAACAAAACCTTTAACTGTGGCTCCATCTCCAGGGTTCCTCTGGTTATACCTTGCTTTAGTCTTTTCTCAGCAGTGCCACAGTCTCTTTACACTCTCTCCACCATCATTTTCTCAGTGTGGAAAGCGCTTGCTTACATTTGTCCTATAGCTGTTGATGATCTGCAAAATCATGTGTCTGCAGTTAAGGTAGCTGGAGACCACTCCCCCAATGGGAGCTAATGCAGTGGATAGAAAAGCCAATTTTCAGGGTTTCTGACACCACACTATACTAAAATAAAATTTAAAAAAAATAGTCTGGAAGATTATAGAAGGGTTCTACGTATCATCAGGAGCTCACCTCCCATTTTTCACTCCATCATCCTAGTACATGGCTTCCATCATCTCTGAATTGACTCTGAATAATCCAGGATGACTGCTAAAGTAAAAGTCCTCTGATCCAAATCACAGGCTTGAAGAAGATAGGAAATTCGAAGAGCAGGAAGGGGGTGCAGCTTCTGTCTTAATGGATTTCTATTTCCCCTGAAGACCAATATAACACATCTCCTTGCATTCATTTGCTAGCATACCAAGGAGCCACAGTTAGCTGCAAAGGTGTCTTGGAAAAAGAATGTTTTATTCTGGGTGGCAATAAGCTCAACTTAGTGTCTGGGTCTTATAATCAGGGTCTGTACTAAGGAAAAGGGACTTATATGGTTGCTGGGTGAAGCAGCTAGTGGTCTTACCATAGAGTCTTAACGTAGAATGTGCAGTGAGAAGAACTCTTACCTTAGCATTTCATTTTATACAGCCAAGAAAGTTTAGTCAGTCCAGCAATTGTAGCTTAAACCCCCGATTTAGCTAATAATTTATGCTACTTTAACACATGATATCATTAATTTAAATACTGTATTTAAATACTTGTAAAAAGTCTCTGGCTATAAAAAGTGATCTATGTTTCTACTCCATCAAGTCAGGAGAAATTAGCTACTTGATTGCTGGTGCTAGGGAAAGATGGTTTTTTAGTGGAAGAGTCCCCCTTTTTGGGGACAAGTAAATAGATTGAGGACTTTGTTTAGTGGATATTTTGACTTGAAGGTGTTGGGCAGAATGCCATTAAAGTGAAATTAATAGTGCCTCTTAAAAGTTAAGTTGGTGTAAAAATGAGATAATATGAAAAGCTCTGGAAAACCAAAAGCTTGTCCAAGGTGAAAATGCAATTAATATTTTTATTTTACTATTAAATAACCTCTTTTCTCCTCTTAGGAAACATTGAAAATTATATAGGGAAAATCAATGTGTGCCTTTTCAGTTTTTCTCATATATATTTGTTTTCGCAGTGAAATACAAGTTGCTGTTGCCTCAGTTCTGAATTGTGACCTCAATATCTGTGCTCCACAGGGCTTTCAGTGACTGTGAATCTTTGGAAATACATCACCAGATCTTTCTTCTGAAGTGCTTCTAGGTGGTTTCAAACATCCATTCCTAGGTTAGAAGCTGAGCATGTTAGCCTTTTGTATCATTCAGGATCTCCCACCTCCAGCTAGTACCCTAATAGGCATACTGCTTGTCGCATGTTTTCCCCTTCTGCCACTTGTCAGTGTGTCATAGTTATTCTTTCACTATAAAGTACTTAAATGCTGAGCATGTAATAATTTTATCCATCTGTGGGCTCTATCCATGTGCATATTAGGGCCCCAATAAATGTATCTAGAAAGAATGAACAAATGAGTGAATGGATTATTGCTTGATTTGGTCTACTGATAGCACCTCAAAATGTGAAAATCCCTTTTTCTTATCCTTGGATGTCGCTCGTGCCTTATTTGCCTGGAAGTTGCCTTTCTTCCTTGTTATAATCCCTTGCTTGACCTTTGATCCTTCTGACTTGTCTGAATCCAACTTGCGATTTGGATGCCTGAGCCTGGCATTTTAACGATGTGTTCATGACCAACCTCAAATGCTTCTGCCCCTCTCTCAGCACCTTTCCGGACGCCAGCCCTGCCTAACTGTGACTGGCTGATGTCACCACTGCTGTTGCCTGGCTGCCAGGTGCAACCGGAGCAGGTCAGTACATGATGATGCCTCAGTCCACCATGGTTTGTTCTGTCCAACCTCAGTGTTCATTTTGTTCCCAACTT
This sequence comes from Elephantulus edwardii, assembly GCF_000299155.1. NCBI lineage: Eukaryota > Metazoa > Chordata > Mammalia > Macroscelidea > Macroscelididae > Elephantulus > Elephantulus edwardii. Next base: position 16,200,439 of record NW_006399787.1, read on the forward strand.
GTCAGTTCTGTCTGGTCCTCCTCACAGTGCCCATTCTAGCTGTGTTGAGTTGTTTGGTCGGCCCATCCACGACATAAGAGCTTTGGAGTTTCCCCTCAATTCTGAGGTCAGGGTTCTTTGTGTCTGTCTCTAACCTTCTCTGGACTCTCACCCAGTCAGGAAGCTTAAGCTGCTGCACTCTCTTGGAGTGTGAAGAGAACAGAACTTCTTTCCTTGGCCTCTAGCCAGTTGCAGTCATCTGAGCGTGAGAGTGAACCTGAGTTAGCTACAGATACACACTGCCAAGTTGAGTTCAGCTTTTAGCAACATTCCATTCCATTTCTGAAGCTTTGCAGGGATAAGACACCATCCATCTTTCTCCTGCAAAGTGGCTGGTGGATTCGAACTGTTAGTTTTCTGGTTCGCAGGTCAACACATTATACACTGTGCTACTAGGGCTACTTCAAGTGCAGGTCAAAGCCCCTTGAGGGTTACCTGCTTAGCATCATCCTGGCTGAGAGTTTGTTGTCCACTAGTCCATGGGACCTTACTTTCTCTCAAGCCCTTGTTCCGCCACACTGATAAAACACATTCCTGCTTGTAGATGAGGCAGCTATGACATTGGTTCCCTGGTCAACAATAATGTGGCAAAAATGACCTCCCTAAAAAAGGATGATAAGTCATTGGTGATTTTGTGGCAGAATTGTCACCTTCCATGTAGGAAACCTAGCTTCCATTCCAGCCAGTGCCTCAGACACCACCATCTGTCAGTAGAGGCGTGTGTTGCTAAATAGATTTCTGCAAAGCTTCCAGACTAAGAAGGAATAGGAAGAAAGGAGCCTGGTGGTCCTGAAAATCACCTGCACTTGTCTTATCTTCATCTGAGCATGGAGCTGGCACAAGTCTGACAGGGCTTCAATCTGTTGTACAGTCAGAGATTTGCTTGACAATAGCCAGCAGACAAGAACAACAACAGAAAATGATGACAATAGCTGTGGAAGAACTTCTGCCTCTCACTCACTCACTGACTCACTCACGGCCATCGAGTTGGAACTGACTCGTAACTGATCCTCCAGCATATGTTTCAGAAGCTATACAACTGATGATTTTTGTCAAACATTCTCCTAGGTCATACAGTCCTGGTGTGTCCACTTGCTGTACAGAGTTAACTCGTGGTTGCTGTGAAGCTGAACACTGTAACACTGATGTGTCACATGTGATAATGGTTATGCATAGTGGACAGTGTTTGGTGGAGCTCCCCGATTAAAACAAGCTTGGAAGCAGGAGTGACATCCACTTCTGAAATAGCTTGCCTCCGGGAACCCTGTGAACCTGGAGAAAGGATGAAAGTCACACAGGTGCTGAGGACTTTCGTTCATAGGGATGCTATGAATCGCCTCGATGACACTTAACAACAATAGCATACTTCTGATGAGAGGAGATTGCTCACTTTTCTCCTGCAGAACAACTGATAGATTCAAACTACTTGCCTTTGAGTTCGTAGCTCAATTTCTTATCCACTAGGCCACCAGAGCTCACATAAAATATTCTTAGGGTTGATCTGGGAGGCAGCCCAATCCCAATTCCTTTTCAAGAGGTAAACACCTGATTTATGGAGATACCTTGTGAATATACTCCCAAATGAGGTTCTTCCTGCCTCAGGTCCTTCTGAACCTCTCTCCCTGTTATTCTCCTCATTTCTTCACTTTGTGGATTTCCCCCCCTACACGTTCCCAGTAGTCACAGAGAGTTGGGGAATGGTGGGCATGTATTGAGCCTTTTTTTTCTGGCAGAAACTTATAAGTTGGCCAGGAATCAAGTGTGTCTTTGGTCGCAGGAGACTTTACCTAAGGTTATCTAGCAGTCATCAAGTGGGTCCCAGATTATTGTGTTCAGTGGACGGGTTGCATTTTTCAAGAATGTAGAGATATGTCTGCAAGCCAAAATAAATGCACCAGTGATTAAAGCTGACTTGAAGTGGATGGTCAGGTGAACATGACTCAGCAGAAGAAACCAGGAAGTCTGACTTTTTATGTCTGTCAGTGCTTTAATGTTGACTGTGACTGAGAACCTTGCTTTCCTCACTTCTTCACAAGTCTTTGTGGCCATTTCTACGTAGAGATTGTGTGTGTGTGTGTGTGTGTGTGTGTGTGTGTGTGTTATGGTAAAATACTTAAAACGCTTGCTAATTCAACAGTGCATGTATAATTCAGTCACACTGATTATATTCATTATATTATATAATCATTACCATTATCCTTTTCCAAATTATTCTACATTAACAGAATCGCAGTGTGCCCCAGGTGATCCCCTCTCCCTGGTAATTCTGATACCACTACTAAGCTTTGACCACTACCTCATTGCTTTCTAATTGGAACTGATAGCTGACCATCCACTGGGTTTCTGAGGCTCTAAATCACAAGGGATGAGAGGGCCCATCTCTCTTCTGAGTAGCGGTGGCTTCAAACTGCTAGAGAGGCTCGACCTTTAGATTACCGCGTAGCACAACTCCCTGCAGTGTATTTGCCTGTTTCATGTACATGAGATTCTACAGTATTTGCTCTTTTGTGTGTGACTGACTTCATTTAACAGAATGTTTTCAGGGATCATTCATATCATAGCATGCATTTCTCTGTATGACTGGATACTATTCTAGCCTGTATTCTTTATGTTTGCTATTATGTTGAATTTGACGCCTAGCTGACCCATCCAGCCTTTTCAGAAGCAATAAATCACAGGGGGGTACGATTGCCTGTCCTTCTCCCATGGAGCAGCTGGTGGATTCCAATCACATGCCTTTGGGATTGTAGTGCAGCTTCTTACCACTGGGTCATCAGAGTTCCTATTCTCTTCTATGGGTTGTGTATTAAAGAACAAGGATATCAGTTTAAAGACTAAGGTGCATCTGACCCATGCCATGGTATTTTCATTTGCTTCATGTGCATGTCAAAGTTGAACAGTTAGTAAGGAGGACCAAAGAGTAGTTGCTGCCTTTGAACTGTGGCCGTGGTGAAGAGGATTGACTATCCCATGGACTGCCAAAAGAACAAATAAAAAAATCTGTCTTGGAGGAAGTACAGCCAGAGTACTACTTAGAGGCAAGGATGATGAGATTTTATTTCACATACTATGGACATGTTGTCAGGAGCTGTCAGTCCATGGAAAAAGACATAATGCTCAGAAGAGGGGCGAGTCAGTAAAAGAGAGGAAGATGGATTGACATAGTGACTGCAACAGTGGACTCAGGATGACAGAGCAGGAGATGGCACAGGATAGGGCAAGGTTTCTGTCTGTTTGTAGTCTACTTGACAGCATCTAAAACAGCATCAATAGATACACCTCCATTTTGTATTGATTCACCATTCACCTTTCAGTGGATAGGTAAGTTGTTACCACTTTTTTTGGGTGTTGTTGGTTTTTGTTTTTTTTAAATGTGCCAGCTTGAATGGTTGGTGTTGGCAATAAAACAGCAAGCAGACAGCCACAGTTCTGCTGTCAGGAACTCCCAGTCAGATCTGTGAGCCAGCTCTTAATCAAAACAAAATCATACAAAAATAGGAAGTCATGACGGTGGGGTGGGCGGCAGGAGAAGATGCTCAGTGCTGAGAGACTGACTGAGGAAGGGACAGGCGTCAGTAGGGGTGAGGGAGAAGGGTTTCCTAAGGAAATTTGTTTCTGCATTTGTTTCCGCATCTAAAGGAGTCATGGGGAGTTAACAAAGTGGCCAGGTAGGTGGGGTGGGTGAGTCTCAGGCTGAGAGAGCAGCTGGTGGTCATGACAGCATGACTGCTTGGAGGCTAGTAGATCTTTTGACGTTCCCTGTGGATTCTCTTGGCCACCATCCTTTCCCGTGGGGGGACCATTTGAAGAAGATGCAGGATTCAGGGGAGAAATTGATCTCTGCAGGACTTTTGTTTAGAGTATCTTCTTATCTCTTCCTCTGGATAGCTGCTTAAATCTCCTTCCTGTTTGGTTACAGCCCTATTCCCCTTAGCCTACCCTCAGAACTGTTTTAGTCGGACATTGAGCTCAGGAATGGGAGTGCCGCCTTGTTACTGTTAAGTGCTGTTGGCTCTTTTCCTGACTTGAGACATGCTCATTGTGGATTGGACTGTTGTTGAGTTTTTATTGACAGATTTTTCTAACTAGAGCATCAAGCCCAGTGTAGTCTGGAAGCTTCCCTGAAACTTGTTCAGTGATATAGCAACATGCAGACCTCCACTGATAGGCAGATGGCTCCTCTGCTTGAGATGTGCTGGTTGGACATTGGTTTACCTATTGCAAGATGAAAATTCTACCATTGAAGCACCAGTGTTTCCCTGTAAGACCTGTGTTAGAGCAACGGGATGGTGAATCTTGGTCAAACCTTCTGGACTGCGATTGAGATCTTAGCCTGGAAATAACAGCTTAGGGTATAGGTCTTGTTCACTGTAAGAATGGCATGGTAAGATGTATGGGCTCTGATTTTCAAATGACTTGTTAGGTTTCCTTTGCCTTTGTTTCTTTTGAAATGAGTCTTATTGTCTTGAGAGTTAAGTAAGTTTTCCTTTTCCCTGTACATGACTACTTAGTGGCCACCTCTTGTGGGCTCCCTGTGTTCCTCTTCGTTCTTAGGGTCAAGGTCTGTGCTTGAGCGTGTCTGTGGAGACACCTTAGTTATCCTAGTGCTGCTGCTATAAGAGAAATAGCACAAGTGAAGAGTTTTGACCAACACATTGATTCTCTTACAGTCCAGGAGGCCAGAAATCCACATTCAGGGTGCCGGCTGCACAGGGGGAACTTCCTGTTGTTTCACACTTGAGGGGAACAGTGCTGGCCTCCTTTTGGCATCTGCAGATTTGGCATTCATTGGATAGCTCCATGTGTCTTACCATCAATCTTTCCCTGAATTCAGGAAGTTCCTCCTTATAGGGTGTGGGCCTCAAGGATGCACTTTGCTCTCAGCACTTTTTTTTTCTCCCATGATGGTTGTCGTTCCATGGTGGTTTTCTTTTTTATTTCTTTTAAGACAAAATGTATCACAAGCTACCCAGGAAGCCTCCCATTTATGTTGTCAGGGCTGTGACTGGTTTAAAGGTGTTGCAGCTTATTCTTAATCTCTTTACAACTGACTGGCTTATCATATCACAGGGTAGCATTTCCTAACTGCTCCTTTATACTGTTAGATCTAAAACACCCAAGTTGACACAAGTCGATAAATGTTTTGTAGTTGTTGTTTGACTTCCAGCAGGTTTTCAGAATTGTCCCTTCTTCTCCCATGGAGCAGCTGGTGGATTTGAACTGCATGACCTTGAGTTTGCAGTGCAGCTTCTTACGTTTAGGCCACCAGGGCTCCCAAAGCCTGAATTTAAATTACATCGAAAACATGGAGAATCTTGCTTTATTCAAGTTGATGATATATTTTAGGAGAACACAATTCAACTCATGACATTCTAGTCTTTTTTGTCAGTTTTTATGGTTTCTTTAGCACAGATAAAAGGTGCAAACAAGCTTCCTATTCATTTTCTTCACTGCACCGCCTGGTGTTGGGATTGGTGACTCTGACGGCCAGCCGGGCTGCTCTTTCCACAATGGCTTTGTGGTTCTTGGAGGAAACACTGTGTGCAGTCTCAGTACAGGAAGATTTGTGGCACGTCAGCAGCACCTCCAGCTCCTTGACATTGTGGACTAGGCATTTGTGGGAGCCACTGGTCAACATGTGCTTTGTCTTCTTGTTGCTCCCGTAACCAATGCTGGGCATCAAGATCTGGCCCTTAAACCTTCTCCGAACCCTATTGTCGATGCCTCTGGGCTTGCACCAATTAAGCTTAATTTTGACATAAGTCTGACTGGTGCTGGATGAACCTCTTGGTCCTCTTTTTGACCATCTTTGGCTTCATCAGGGGTCTGAGGGAAGCCATTATGCCAGTGGGAGATGACTGCTGACATTCTATTCTTTAGTCCCTATCTGAAGAGCAGAAAGTGGGGTGTGGGGGCACAGGACTGTGAATGGCTCTCTGAGAGGGCCAGAGGGAGTCAGAATAGCACAGTCTCTCACTTCCCCACAGCAGAGAGCAGATAAAGAACCTAGAGCCCAGCCCCATGGTGCCTCTGGAGCCTCACCAACTACAGGTTTGTTTATTGGCTGCTGACTCACAGACTTACAGTTGTGGTACAGAGAATGGGGTATATGAGAGGAGTAGGCTAGAGAGTGGAGAAGACAAAGAGTATCACTCAAAACAAGTCCAGATTTTAGCCCAAGTTCCAAGGCACAATACTTCAATTAGTCCAGGTTCTGGTCTCAGTTCAGCAGTCAAATCCAAATCACCCAGCACAGTTTGCCTCAGAGCAGTTAAAAATTTTCAACTTCTCCTTTAAGCATGCAGCAAGAACAGTGAAAATTTTTTCCCTCTGGCCTTAATCTCAGGACACCTCTGCTTACACCTTGCCACAGTTTCTTCACAGCAATGCCACAGTCTCTCCACCATCGCGCTCTCATCAGGGTCTTGCTCCAGTCTCCCTCAAATCTTGCCACCAGTGAATTTTGGCCCCCAAATTCATGTCCTGCCTTCATACAGAATACTTCCACACTACCTGAGTGTCAACCTCAAGCCCTTGGTTCCAGCAGACCAGTGTTTTGCCCCGCGGGCTCAGCAGTCCTGCCTCCTCAGCTCTGGGTGGCAGCCTCATCTTAACTACAGCCTCACATTTCAGAACTAAGTTGTCAGAGATTCAATTCTGTAACATAGGAAACTGTGGTCCCATCCTGAGACCCCCACAAGCCATGAACCTACATGTTGAGAACTTTTGAGACCCCCAGGGTCATAATCCTGCCCTTTGAAATGGAGGCAGATCTGCTTCCTATGTTCCATGCCTCTTCAGCTACTGCTCCCTGGTTCTTTGGCCTCTCAAAGGCCAGCTCACCCTCTGCCTTTTCACCTAAGTGTTACTAATTGAGAGCTGGCAGAAGGCTTCCTGGTGTCATGGGGTGCCTCTCGGTGGTTGTTGACTGGAGCTAGGTTTGCTGACCCACAGTGAGAAAGCTGAATGCCTTCAGGCCAAGACTTACTGGCAGAGTAGTGTGTCCCTGGGAAATTTTTGGCAGAGCTAAAGAGCTTTTTAGTGCTTGTCTGAGCAGGACAGAGGTCAGGTTGGCCCAAGAAGCCTGAGATGCCAAAAGGCCAAGGCCCAAAAGGCTTGGGAAGAGTCTGGCTATAATCATGTCCCTATTGAAGAACTATATCCTGAGTCATGCATGAACCAGAATTGAGCCTGTTGCATCTGTAATAAACTCCACACTAGTATCACCTGTGAGTTCTCTGTCCATTGCAGTGACATTGCAGAGTTGAGAATACCAAGAGAGGGAAGGTTGATATCAGGAGTGTCCAGAAGTTGGCGGGATGAGCATGGCTAACCTTCCTTTGACTGGGATCAACTCTAGATCAACACTGGTGCTGATTCTCCACCCCGTTGTGAAGTTAGAGGAGCTAGATGCCCCCACCACGCCGTTCTTCTGCACTTCTATCACTCTGTTCCTCTCATAAAGCCAAGATTCTTCATATAGCTGTCTGTGAATTCTCTACAGTCTGTGTAAAAAATATATATAGGTTCATTTTTTTTAAAAAAAAATTGACTGCCATCAACTCAGCTGTGACTCACAGTGTCCTTAGCTGTTCTTAATCTAAGACTCCAAGAAAGTTAGGGATTAGCCACCTTCAGAGAACTTCTTCCGATGGACATCTGTGCTAGAGGTGGGAAGGAGCTGCTGCGTGGTGCAGTTCAACACTTGCCTGCTGAAAGGTGGCTGCTCTTTGGAACCCACCCAGAGGTGCCTTGAGAGTAAGGCCTGGCTTCCTGCTTCTGAAAGGTCACAGCCACGCAAACCCTATGCAGCATAGTTCTGCGCTGAGCCCCTGGGGTCACCATGAGGCAGAACTGACTTGATGCCAATGACGGTTTTGATTCAGTGCAATGGAAGGAACACTGGCCTGAGTGCCACCTCTGGCATTGACTAGCTGGACAGCTTAGGGTAAAACTGGTCATCTTTCTGGATTGCAAGTGACTTATCTGTAAAGTGAGAGGTTTGGCCAAGACTTTCTAGGACTGCTGTTAGCGTGAATCCTCTGCCTTTGAGTTGTTTCCAACTCATGGTGATTTGTACCAGGTTTCTGAGATTATAAATCTTTACAGGGAAGATCTTTACTGTCTTTTTTTCTCCTAAGAGGTGGCTGGTGGTTTTGAATTGCTAACCTTTTTCCTAAAGCCCTGCACCACCAGGACCCCTTAGGGGTGAGTGATGTCAAATATAGATGTCTTGTTTGAGGGCAGGTGATGACAGTGCTGTCTGGATCTGTGTATTAATAATGTTCAGTGTGCCTGGAGCTGGGGCTCCTGAACGGGACTCATTGCCAGGTGCTTTAGTGGAGAATTAGTTGTCAGGAGCCCACAGGTGCTCCCTTCCCCCATTGCTGCCTAGACTGTGACAGATGGCCTTGCTGAAAGAAGATGCTCTGGTCACATGAATTATGACAAGGTTCACAATAAGCCAAGGACAGCCTTTGTCCTGGAGGCAGGATGCAGTTAGCTGACTGCCACCGTCTGCCCTTGGAGCTGAGCTGGGGGCAGCCTGATCTCAGAGCTGGGCTGCTGCTTAGATTTGCAGGATTTCACTTTGCTTCTGCTCACTCTTCTGAATCAGCACTGGGCCTTTTCGGTTGAGGCTCAGGACAGCTTAGGTGGTTTTAATTCCATGTCTTGTATTTCAGCTCACTGACAGCATCACCGGAAGCGCTGTGTGGCCCACTCTGCTGGAACAGTCAGACAGAAAACTAGTCATCTTCAGCACGGTGGCTTTACAAGCCCTTTTCCTGCCTGACTTAACTTATCCAGGACCTTTTGCTCTCTGTAGGAAATGCAGAGGCTTTGGCTTGAGAAGAAGACGTTTTCTTCATTAAGTTGTTTTGCTGACCACTCTGGTCAATGAGGTGGTAGCCTGGTGGTGCTATGATTAAGCATTCATCTGCCAAGTGGAAGTTCTTTGGTTTGAACCCACTAGCAGCTCTGTGGGAGAAAGATGAGGTAGTCCGCTTGCATGGAGATTTACAGCCTTGGAGGGAGCTCTGGTGGCTTAGTGGCAAGGAGTAGCACTGCCAACTCCAGTGCCTGCGGTTCAAAACCACCAGTTGCTCCACTAGGGAAGATTTACAGCCTCGGAGACCCTCTGGGGCAGTTCTGCCCTGTCCTGCAGGGTTGCCATGAATTTAAAGTGACTCAATGGCAGTGTGTTTGGTTGTTTTGTTTGATGGACAGTTGGAAAAGTGGTCTGGTGGTACAGTGGTTAAGCTTTTGGAATCTAAGAGAAGGTGGTTGGTTTGAGCCCACCGGCCCCTCTACAGGAGAGGATGTGGTATTCGGCTTCCATAAAGTTTACAGACTTGGAAAGGGGATCAACCCTGTCATTCAGGGTCCCTGTGAGTCTCAGTTGCCGCAACAACAACAGGTTTAGTTTCCATTAGTGAAAGGAGTCACTGAGTGGTACAATGGTTAAGCACTTGGCAAGTAACCAGAAGGTTGGCAGTTTGAACCTACACAGAGGCTTCATGGAAGAAAGGCCTGGCAGTCTGCTCCTGGTAGGTCACAGTCTTGGAGACTTTATAGAACACGGTTCTGTTCTGCGCTCGTGGAATCACCGTGAGTCAGAATCGACTTGGCGGCAACCGTGTGGGCGTTGTGGTGGTCACTGAAAACATTGGCTTGGTTTCAGGCAGAGTGGATTTCGATTGAGACCTTGCTGCTTCTCAAGCCCCTGACAGTGGGCATGTGGTCACTCAGTGACTCTCATCAGTGAAAGGTACACAACACAGAAAAGAGCAGTGTTGTTTTAAGATGGCATGCAATATGAGCACACACCACACCAACCCCTGCTTTTTTTGTATAAGTTGGCCTTCACTTTCCCTCTCTCCCTTTGAAGAGTAGCTTAGAACCTTCTTTCTGTTCTTTGCTATTTTAGGTGTACACAATATGCGGTTGAGTTTCCTTTGTAAAATGATGTGAAGATTTGAGGCATCTCTAAACTGCACTCTCCCAAGCCATCCAGGTGTAGTTTTGCCCTCCCCAAATCTGAAATGGGCAGATTTTTTTCAGCTGAAGCTGTAGACAGGACTCAGTCCTCACCACCCCCTGAGTTCTCTTGGGCCTTTCTGGGAAAGGCTGGGCCTCCTCTCCCTCTGGGCCCAGCTCTGCAGCCTCACTGGTCTATTGCTGTGGCCTTTGGCCTGATTGAATGGGACAGCTGGCTGGTTTTATGGCTCTGCTAGGCTCTTAGCTGATAATTAAAATGCTTTTGCTCCAGGAGGAAGGCAATATATTTCTCCTCCTTTCTTGTCTGCAGCATCAATCTAATTCTGAGGTCAAAGGGAATGATTTCCCCCCTCAGATTGTCGTCCTGGTTGCCCAAGAATCAACTTAGCATTCTTGCAAAGTCTCTCTTAAGATGGAAATATTTAAGGTAGAGTTGTGTGGTAATATTTTGGAAGGAGATGAAATGTATTTGTCCTTTTCCTAACTCTATTTTTTTCCTATACTTACTGCCCAGATCTGTTTGTGTCCAGCATTTAATAGGTCCACAAGAGTTATTTGTGGGTTTGATCATCACATTCCAGCACTGTGTCTTGGCCAATGAGTTAACATCCATGTTCTTCTCTAAACACCACCAAACCTCTTGTCCTTTAGAGACTACCCTTAGAATGTAAATGTCCTCCCACTGGGTTTGAGTCCTTTCTCTGTGATTTACTCACTGGGGGTTTTGAGCAAATACCTTAATGCCCTTTGTGCTTAGACTCTCGCTATAAAATGGTAGGAAACATAACGCTGCCCTTCTCACCTCAAAGGACAGAAGTGAGAATGAAGTAAGAGAACATAGGCCATCTTCTTACCAGGTCTGGGCATGTTGTAAATGCTCAATATAAATTCACACCCAGACCCATTGCCAGCAAGTCAATTCCAACTCCCAGAAGCCCAGTAGGACAGAGTGGATCTACCCCAAAGGGTTTCCAAGGCTGAGATGTTTACAGAAACAGATTGCTGGTATTCTTTCTTCCTACTGCCTCATCCCCTGAAAAGGGGCCCCTGCTACTTCTGCCAGGCTTTTGAACTAAGTCCAAGGATTTCAGGCAACAGCAAGGCTAGAGGAGTTAGAGAACGGCTGGCTTGTAGGGCCCCAAAGGCCCAAGCTTGGACGGAGATTTGTGTCCTTCTTGCATGCTAAAGAACTCAGTTGCTTGCTTTGATCTTCTGTGTAGGAGGCTAACGGCATTCACTAGTTTTCTAGATGGTTTAACTTTCAGGGAGAAGAAACAATGAAAACATTTTTCTTTCTTAAGTGGGTAGCTCTTGGCTACCTGTGCTTTTGAAAATAAAACCTGAAGTAGATCAGTCAGTGACCTCTCTGCCACTGGCACAGTTAATGTGGTGGGGAGTTTGCTCTCCCTCTCTCTTCTCACAGAAGAACTAACCTTTCTGATTGCTTGGATTAAGCTTTTTAGTAGTAGTTGTAGTATTACTGTTTTATGTTGGTTTGCTTCTGGAAGCAGGAGCGGCATCCACTTCCAAAATGCCTTGCCTCCGGAAACTCTATGAACAATGCTCAGGCCTTACGTTCATAGGGTCGCTATGAGTCGTCTGTGACTCAAAGGCACCAAACAACAACAACGACGACAGAGAGAGGGCTACGTTGGTCTAGTTGGACAGAAAGTTATGCTACCAAGCCGAAGGTGGGTGATTTTAATCTGTGGCCCTCAGGTCGTGTTCAGATTGTTTTCCTGTCAAACATTCTTCTAGGTGGCATAGCACTGGTCTGTGCGTTGCTGTACAGAGGTAACTCGTGGTTGCTGTGATGCTGAACACTGTGACACTGATGTGCCAAACATGGTAATGGGTACCCATGGTGGACAGTGTTTGCTGGAGCTTCCTGACTAAAACAAGCCTGGAAGCAGGAGCGGCATCCACTTCCAAAATGGCTTGCCTCCGGAAACTCTATGAACAATGCATAGCCTTTCATTCATAGGGTTGCTATGAGTCGTCTACAACTCGACGGCACCAAACAACAATAACAACAACATTGGTTTGCTTACAAAGTTCTTATACATTGTGTTTCATTATATGAAACACCATGTGAATGAAAAATAATGAAGTAAGTTAATAATACAGTTAACTTGCCTTTTGTAAACTTTTACATTGTCTGGTTGCTAACCAGAAGTTAGGAAGATCTGGTGGCCTAGTGGCAAAAAGCTGCACTGCAATTCAGAAGGCACAGGGTTCAAGGCCACCAGGTGCTCTGTGGGAGAAGGATGGGCATTCTCCTCCTATGTTATTTACTGCCTCTGAAAACCCACCAGAGGGTCAGCTGTGGGTGGGTTCCCGATCTGTGGTATACAACAGCAACAACAAAGCAGTTAGAATCCACAAGATGGGTGGTCTATAAAAATATACAACCTCAGAAAACTGGTGAGAGGATTGAGAAAAGTCAGAATTGATGAGATGGCAGTGGGGGTCATCCCCCATTTCCCTGTATCACCTCCCCTTCCTACTGCAAATCAGCTGTTGACAAGGAAACCATATTTCACTTGCTCTCTTCCTCCCTCTACCTCCATCAAGTCTTGTAGAGAGATGGCAACTGAGGGCTTGAATTTTTCCATATAAATTTCTCTCAGATGATTTCATATTTTTAGTAAAACATGATAGTGTCATTCTCTTTCCAGCTTATTATTTGTACTGACTGTAATAAATGACCTTTTGTTTTCTTCTCCAGTGTTTCTAGAGGTGGAATGAAGAGTAATTGTATTTCATTTTTCCACTTGTTAAGTGCTGTCAAGTCAAGTATGGTTTAAAACAACCCTGTGAATAGCAGATCGGAATGCTGTCCAATCTTACACCATTAGAATTCAGAATAATTTTTATGCACATAATTGTATTTGAAGGAATAGCTTTCTGAGATACCATTATAAGCTCTGGTGGCCTCATGATAAGAAGTTGTGCTGCTAATCCCAAAGGCGCACAGTTCGAATCCACCAGCTGCTCTGTGAGAGAGGGATGGGCAGTCCCTTCCCTTGCGATTAACTGTCTCTGAAAACCCATTGGCGAGTCAGCTATGGGTCACTTTCTACTCAGTGGCACACAACAACAAATTATAGTAGAGGAAATTCTATCTTCCTCTATAAAATCCCCATTATAGAGAGGAAACGGTAACTTGGAGAATTGTATTTCCTTGTCTAAGAACATGAGCCTGAAATCAAATATTCAACTTTCAGGTTCTTGGAGTAATTCTGCTATTTGGGATAAGATTGTAGCTGGATACCTTCTCTTAACGGTGGTTTTGGAGATGAGTAGGGTCTCCTGGGCTGCCGTTGCCCCTTGCATTTGAATTTGTAACCAGATGGACTGTGTCTAACTAACGTGGTGATTCCATTCTTGAAATTGAGAGCTAAATATGTATTCTGGTACCTGCTTTTATTTTTTTGATTAGTATCCTGAAATATTTTTTATCACTCGTTCCTTTAAGATTCTCATTTGGATTGGTAGCTGCATAGAATCGCACCTAAACTATTTTTTTAAAAGTATTAACTTTTTATTGTAGTTTGAGTGAAAGTTTACAGAGCAAATTGGTTTTCTATTCAATAATTGAAATCCCCTTTTTTGTGTGTGTGTTTGATTATAATCTCCACATTGTCACATACTCCCCATTTTGTCCCTGTGCATCTTTTTTCTAGTCAGCCTTTCATATCCTTTCTGCCTTCTGAGCTTGGTTTGTCATTGAGTTACCTGAGACTCATAATGACCCCATGCACAATAGCCCTGAATCCTGCCCTCCCCTAAGACAATCTGAAAGTCTCCAACACACTTGCCACCATTACCCCAGATACTGTGTCAATCCATGCCATCCAGGGTCTTCCTCTCCTGCGCTGTCCCTCCACCCTTCCAAGCGTAATGTCCTTCTCTAAGGACTGGTCCCTCCTGGCCACATGTTCAAAGTTTGTGAGACGGAGCTTCAGAATCCTTGCTTCCAAGGAGCAGCCTGGGTTTTCTGTCTCCAGGATAGATCTGAGCTTTATCCCTGGATAAATGTTACACTTCTGTGCTTGTATAGTTGATTAGTCTAAGGAGTGCAGACTTCCCTAGTGTCATGAATCACCCCATAAGCCTGTTTATTATTTGGTTGAAAATTGAGTTACTGAAAGGATTATTTTAGTTCTAGATTTTAAAGTGACTGAGAGACGTAGTTTAAAGACTTCTGCTAGTCTTGATCAGACCAGTAAGCCTTGGTGGTGGTGTTTTATGATTTTGAGTTTTGTTGCACATTTCTCTCCCACTCTATTAGGGCTCCTGTATTGTGATTTCTTTCAGCAATGTTAGCTGGGCACCATCTAGTGTTTCTGGTTTCATTGTTGTGGAGACTGAAGTTCATAGCATTCTTTAGTCCTTTGTATTAATAGTCTTCTTTACTACAAACTAAGAGAGATCAAGATTTGGACCTTTGATGGCTGCTCACAACCTTTTTTTTTAATAAAATTTTTATTTTATTTTGGTTTATATACAAAGTTTGTAAACATTGATTTTCATACCTGATCTTTCCCATTTCTTTTACCCACCCCTCCATCCATCAAATTGTGTGTCCCTATGATTACATTTTACTACAGTAATGGTTTTATACAGTATTTGTCCTTATGCGACTGAGTTAGTTCACTTAACATATTGCTCTCCCGTCCCTCCCTAGTTAGGCAGTGATTTTCAAAATCATTGCTCCTGCATGCTGCATAGTATTCCATCTTTTTTAAGATGCCAGCCACTACTCACCAAAATAGGATATTTCTACATTGTTTTTGTAGAATATATTATGCCATTTGACCTTGATGTCTTCAACTCCTAGGGCCAGTTACTCATTCTTTCAAGGTGTTTGGTTATGGTTAGGAAATTTTCATCATTTCCCCTGTTTGCTCTTCCTTGTATATGGATCTATTTACAGCATGTATAGATACCTATGAAGAAATAACATCTGCCAGACCTGTATGATCATGGGTGTAGTCTCATTTACCTACGCGTACCTGTTCATCTTGTCTGTCAGCCTGAGTATCTAATCATAGATTAATACTAATTATTAATGATAATGCCAGATTGTGTATGTAATAGTATTCACCTTTGTTGTCTATAACTCTTGTATACCTTTCTGTGCCTTTTAATAATGTACTTAATACCCCTTTTTTGTATGTTGCAGTTCCCTTCATCCAGTTTAATACATGCTCTTGTAAAAATATTTGTAACAAAACATTTGCCATCTCAGCGTTTTTAATATGAGTGACAATTCCGATTTAGTGGTGTTAATTTAATTCATTTTGTGCAACCACTGTGCCTATCCAAGTCCAAATTTTCCCATCTTTACAGTCTCCTTATGATAACTCAATACCCCTTTAGCAGTAATCTCCCTTTTCTTTCTTCCTTTCCACCTTCAGTCACCTTAAGTAAACTTTTAAAAAAAAAATACTAGTTTACTTACAAAATTTGAATACATTGTTTTTGAGAACAGATTATTCCAATTTCCCTCATCACCCCCATCAAATTGTACAACTCCATGATTAATAATCTGTGTGTTATCACATTTTAGAAACTTCATATGCGTGTGTCCCTGTAATACTTGTCCTTTTTGTGTCTGATTTCTTGCACTCAAAAGAATGTTTCTAAGGTTCGGCATGTTGTAGCATGTGTCAGAATATAGTTTCCCTTTATGGCTGAATAATTCCTATTGTATGTATGCACTGTGTTTGCTTACCTATTAATCAGTTGATGG
Source organism: Elephantulus edwardii (assembly GCF_000299155.1). Classification (NCBI taxonomy): domain Eukaryota; kingdom Metazoa; phylum Chordata; class Mammalia; order Macroscelidea; family Macroscelididae; genus Elephantulus; species Elephantulus edwardii. The sequence continues at coordinate 16,216,235 of NW_006399787.1, forward strand.
CCATTAATTCTAAACCAAGCCCACTACCATTGAGTTGATTCTGACTTATGGCTCTGCTTCGTTGGGAGTGGAATTCTCAAGCTATAAATCTTTACCAGCGGTTGACCTATTTGCCTCCACAGACCTTTCCTTTAGCAACCTGATACATAATGCTGTACACCACCAGAGATCTGTCACAGACATTAAAATACAGAATTTAGGAAGAGACGTTTCACTTTACTGCTAATTTTTGAGCTTCTGTGATGCAGAACTGGAAATAAAATTGGAATAAAAGGAAAGGGAAACAAGAGGTCTAGAGTCCTGTGAGGGAATTTTTGAGTGAAATGTTGGAGATGTCTCTGTGTAAGGTCAGTGGGTCGAGGGAAAGAGGAACAGGGAAGTGTTGCTGTGGAATATACAAATTTTCTGAATATGTGATAAAAATAAATAAAGAATCTGACTAATTTTTATTTAGGATGTTGCCTTGCCCCCAGCCCTCATTTGACATAGCTCTGCTCTGTGACTTTTAACATGTGTGTCTATAGCTGGGTGCCTAACTCTTCATTACATGGACCTTATAATCGACTGTACTTATTATTGTTGTATACCATCAAGTTCATGGAGAAAGAATGAAAGCCATGCAACTGTCAAGGACTTTCATTCATAGGGTCGCTATGAGTCGCCTACGACTCGACGGCACTTAACAACAACCACCATCAAGTTGTTTTTGATAGTAACCCGTGTGACAGAGCAGAACTATCCCATAGGGTTTACTTGCTGTATATTTTTATGGAAGCAGACCACAAGGTCTTGTCTCCTCTGGAGCCACTGGACGGGTTTGAACTGCCATCCTTTCGGTTAGCTGCCAAGTGTTTAATTGCTTCCACCACTAAGATTTCTTTAGGTTTGTCTTAAACCTTTTGGGGCTTGATTTGTTGTTTATATTTTGGATGAGAATATAGGCATAAAAATGACTGCCCTTCCAGAAGAGTAAGGATGTGCTTGCTTAGAAGAAAGAAGATAGTCCAGGATCTTTCCTTACACAAAGGTTCACAGAGGGCAAGAAATAAGGTGTTTGAGCATTTTCCCAGAAATCTGTGGGTATATCCATGTGACTACCTTCCCCAGCAACAAGAAAGGAAGGAATTGACTGGCTTTCCTTTGGAAACTGCATCACCTTGAGAGTCTGTGTGGTGTAAGTTTGTCTAACCCTGATCTTCAACTCCGCCTCACGGAGAATAGGGTTTGTAGAGTTAACTTTGCAGATTTGATGAGAATCTACAGACACCAATCCTGTTTCACTCAACCCTTGGGTACAGAGGTGGGAGGAAGGAATTGGAAAAGGCTCCCGTTGCATAGACTTAAGGCTTTGAGTCAGAACAAAGCCAGCCTTTGCCTGAAGAGGTACTTGAGGTTGGTCCCTCCCTACTCTTAGAGAGGTTGAGGAGTGACTCATAGGAAACTTTAATCTGTATTTTATAGCTTTCCGGGGCTATTAAGGACTTGTGGTTCAGATGGCACCTCCCAATGTTTTGCACCTTTGTGGTTAAGATTTTCTTGCCTGAGACATGAAGGAAATGAAGGTGGTATCTGCGGTGGGTTGTGTTGCTTCCTTTCTTGCCCTCAGATCTTTTCTCCTCTCTTGTGCTGTGGGTGAAGTATAGGTCACAGAGCCTTGGCTATTTGTATTGTGTGTAGGTTACAGTTCTCAGTCAACACTGTAGGTCCTGAAGTGAAACTGATGTTCCTGGGAGTAGGTGCTGTAGTTCATACAAGAAAATGTTCTATCCAGAGTCAAAACTACATGATGGAATAGCTGCCAGAAGCCAAGAGGTACAAGCAGTGGAGTCTAGAGAAGGCAGAAGGCACTGGAAAACTTTGATGGAGATATTAGGCCTTAAATAATGGGTAGGGTTCAGAGGAAGGGATAGTCGGTTAAGCAGACCATAGCATTGACTTTCCATGGAAGGGTGTCTTTCTTGTCTCATAAGTATGCGTACATGTTCTGCCCCTTTCTCTTGTGGTTTTTTTGTTTGTTTGCTTTGTTGTTGTTGTTCTTGAGAATACACACTGCAAAACACTCACTATTCCACAGTTGTTATCATGTGCCATCGAGTTGCCCGTGACTCATAGTGACCCTATATACAGTAGCTCTGAACTCTGCCCTGTCCTGAGCCTGTTTCACTGAGTCCGATACTCCTAATCCCATTGCCTCGTTACAGTGTCAATCCATCTCATCCCGGATCATCCTGTGCTGTCTTTCCACCCTTCCAAACATGATGTCCTTCTCCAAGGACTGGTTCCTCTTGGCCACATGCCCAAAGTCTGTGAGATGGAGCTTTAAAATCTTTGCCTCCAAAGTAAGAACTTGGTTTCACCCTCTCCAAGACAGACCTATTTGTTCTCCTTCCAGTCTATGGTGTGCTCAATACTCTTCTCCAGCACCACAACTCAAAGACACCAATTCATCTTCTGTCCTCCTTAGTCATTGTCCAGCTCTCTGACATATCATTAATAACATTGATTATATTCTTTGAGTTGTGCAACCATTCTCACCCTCCTTTGTCTGGATTGTTTCTCCTCTGTTAATATAGATTCTCTGCCCCTAAAGGTTCTTATCTAGTCTTTTCAAGTTTATAATTTTTATCCCATATCTTAAAAGAGCATAATGTTCAAGGCATATATTTTTTACTGTCATAATTGTTAATCTAAAACTACAACAACAGAACTATTGTTTGGTTTTAAGATGACTTCAAGTGATATTTTCATTTTCAGGTTTAAAGACTATTCAAAGGTTGTAGTTTTTGGAGTTGATTTAACTTTCATAGCTTTGGCAACTGTGGAGTCCAAGAGACTTTTAAATTCTGTTCTGTATCCCCCCACCCTTGATTTGATCAGGATTGCTCTATAGAAATGCTGATCAGGATGTTCAGAAATGCTAGCTAGGCACCATCCAATTCTTATGATCTCATAGTAAAGCAGACAGTTGTTTATAGAGACCCTGTAGTCACATATTCTGCACTCTCCTCTTATCTTTCTCTGTTGCTCCAAAGACCACTCATTGTACCTTACATGCCTCTTCCCAAGTTTTAAAGACCCTAAACACTGCACAGTGAACAGGAGCGTAGAACAGAGATAGTAAATATGTCATTAGACTATATATTTGGGTCTCACAAAACCCATGTCCTCAACCTCTAAACCAAGGAACCATATCCCGTGAATTTTTGACTGAACATAAGCAGCCTTAGCTACTACTATTTTTTGTTTGTCATTGATGTCAGTATTTCTATCATACAACTTTTATCCGTTCAACTTTTTTTAGTATACAACTTATTGACAGCAGTTATGTTAATCAGGTGTTCAGTCCTACTTTCTGTCAACACATTGTTTCCATCACTGTTAACCACTGTCTTTTGTCTTCTGCCCACCCCTAGTTACCAACATTAAACTCTGTTCTCTTTATCTTGTCTTTATAGGAGTCCTGATGGCACAATGTGTTAAGTGTTAGGCTGTTAACTAAAAGTTGAGCCATTTGAGGCCACTAGCCACTCAATAGGTGAAAGCTGAGGCATTCTACTACTGTCAGAATGTACAGTCTAGGAAACCCCCTGGAGATGTACTACCTACAGAGTCACTATGAGTTGGTATAGACCCTGTGGTGGTGGGTTTTGAGTTTTGTCTTTTTATATAAGTGGGGGAGGGATGTCATATAATAATTAGCCTTTTGTAATTGACTTAGTTTATTCAGCACGATTTCTTCTAGCTCCATTCATATTGTACTCTGTATTAAGGCTGAGTAGTATTTTATTGTATATATGTAACACATTTTGTTTATTAGTTCAGAGTGTTATGGTAAACACTGGTGTATATTTGTATTTGCTTTCAGGGCCTTTTGAGTGTGTTTATCTAGGAGTAAAACTGTTGAGTTACATGGCAGTTCTCTTTTTTTTTAAAAAAATTTATTCTGATTTATTTACAAAATTTGAATACATTCTTTTTTCACAAAAGATCCTTCCCATTTTCTTTACCCCACCCACCCATCGAATTGTGTAAGCCTATGATTAGGTAGTTCTCTTTTTAGTTTTCTTAGGAAATGCCACAGATTTCCACAATGGCTGTACCACTTTGCATTTTCATCATTGTGGAGAAGGGTTCTAATTTCCCCTCATCCTTGCCAACATTTGTTATTTTCTGGGGCCTTTTCTTCCTATTCTATCTTCCTTCCCTTTCGGCCATTCTCTTGTTAGGTGCTGACTCTAACTCTGTTAGGTGTTGACTCTGTGTTCAGCAGATTGGAAGTGTTCCTAAGCCTGTATTTTTAGTTCTCATGTCAGTCTATCTTGTAGAGGGTCTTCCTCTCCATGGGTGACTTTCTACTTTCCAAAGCATGTAGTCCTTTTCCAAAGACTAGCTCCTCCTAATAACATGCCCCGCATATGTGAGACAAAGTCTCACTATCCTTGGTTCTGTGGAGCACCCTGGATGTACTACTAGCCATTCTAGTGAGAGTGTTACAATATGTAATTGTGACTTTGATTTGTACCTCCCTCTGTCTAATGATGCTAAATGTTTCTTCATGTGTTTGGTGGTCATTTCAGTGTCTTCTTTGGTGAAATGTCTAGTTAAGTCTTTTGTCCCTTGCCTTTTTATTATAAGTTGTCAGTCCTATATAGTTTGGTCATTGGATTCTTGCTTGATATCTTGTTACTGAAGATACTGTCTTAGTTGATACCTTGTCTTTTCACTTTTATTGTACAGATTTTTTATAAGTTTTAAACTTTTATAAGGTCCCATTTACTATCTTTTGTTGTTTATACTAATATTGTTATATTAAATATTCCATTGTTAAGAGCTAGGCCTGACAGCATTGCCTCTGCTTTTCTATCTGATAATGTTAAGATTTTAGTTTGCACATTTAGGTTGTTAATCTATTTTGAACTTTTTTTGGATGTGTGTATATGTATAGTATAAAGCATGGATTCTCTTTGGTTTTCCACATGTAGAAATCCAATTTCCCCAGCCCTTTTTGTTAGTTTTAGTTTTCTACTAATGCATAGAACACCCTTCTTTTTCTATTCTATTTCATTAGTCTGTTTGCCTATTGTTATATCTATACCATACTGTTGCTTATTGTAGCTGTATAGAATGTTTAAAATCAGGAAGTGTGATCCCTCCCATTTTATATCTTTCTTTCAACATTGATTTTAACTATTCAGGGTCTCTTCCATTCCATATAAAGTTAAGGATTCATATTTCTGTTTCTAAAGAAAGCTGTTGGAATTGTGATCAATATGACATTGAATCTGTAGGTTGCTTTGGGTGGTATAAAAGGAACAATAGCAATGTGAAGAAGGCCAATTCTGACCTTTGCCAAATCCACAGAGGAACTGCCCTCCTCAACAAGATTGACAGTATAAAACTGATCCCTAAAAGGTCAGACATGTCCATCCACTTTCTACTGCACTTACTTCTACTAATTACTGTGTCCAAAATTTGTTATAAATGACTGCACACAGTTTATGGAGTATCTTTTTACTCACTATTTTCAGAGAAACAGGTTGAGGGTGGGATGGGATATCACATAGTGAAAGTCCAGCTTTAGTAAATGTCAGTCCCTAGCCAGATTAACAGCAAGAAAGACACAGTCCCTCAATTAGTTCAGACAGCTTCTTAGTCAACAACAAGATCTTGTTGTGTACCGTCAAATCAGAACCAACCCATAGCTGACCCTTTGATGAGTTTTCAGAGGTAGTAAATGATTCTTGAGGAGATTGCCCACATTTTTCCTGCAGAACTGCTGGTGGATTTGAACCCCTTATCTTTGTGTTAGCAGTGCAGTTCTTTACCACTAAGACACCTGATACAATCCCTTCATTAATCCAGGCAGTTTCTCAGTCAACAGCAAAGTATTTCTTGTGCAAGCACCTCTGTCCCCAAAAGACATGTGCTGCTTTCTCTGAGCTTCTTTCTTGGTGTTGAGGTTTTTGTCTAAAAAACCCTGACTCCATCTGGCTTTCTGGCTCCATCAGGCTCTGCTTTGCTGAAACCTTGATTCAGTCTGTTAAGCTTCTTCTCTTATGTTGGTCTCACAGCTGTTGATGATTAAAGATGCTGATCGCAGTTGAGGCAGCTGGAGAGCATGTCTGCAGAGAAGCTAAAGGTGGTAGTGGATTCTCAAAGATTTTACTTATACGTTCCCTCCTGGCACTGTGGTCAAGTCTCAGTCAGTGGGTAGAAAATTTACTTTTTTTTTTTTTAATGACCAGAACAAATCTTCATTTTTGTGTAACTGTATGAATGTGATCCAGTGTGTTCACTGCTAGGTTTTTAGAAAGAAGCATGCTATACATAAGTAAACTACATGTGCACACAGATGTGTATAAATGCCTTAGATGTCTCATCAGTACCTCAAACTACAGACCACTCACAGAAGGACATTTTTAGTATTAAGTGTAGCATGGAGTTAAGCCATTGCAGTTTTTGCACGTACATGTTGCACTTCTGACTGATAATGCAGGGCATTTTACAGCATCACACTGTGAAGCTAGGTTGCATCCACCACTTTAAATGGCTTCAATATCAATGTGGCCATCCTTCATCATCCTTGTTATCAGACTTCACAGTTTCAACTTTAGATACACTGGCAGTCTTTGAGTACACCACCTTAATATTCTCATCTTCATCTTTCTCTTCATCACCAGAAGATTCCTCTTTTGCCTCCTTCAACCATTTTATAAATAGTTGTGCTTTGACACAGATCTCTTTGGCAAGTTCTTTTGAGACATATTTTTTAGAGGCCTCCTCTGACCAGCTGAAGATGACCTCCTTTCTAGAAGGTCTGCATCTTAGATCTGGGAAAGGAGCTGCACCTTATGCATTGCTACCACACACACTAATCCATGAAGAAGGTGCCATTAAGCTTTTTTTGTTGTTCTGACAAAATCATAAAAAACAGCACCTGTATAAAAAGAACTTCAGGAAAGTAAGGGGACCATAGCATTCACGCCTAGCTTTTCTGTGTCAGCAACAATCTCTTTGTCAGATGAATCAGTAATTCCCTCTTCTTTCTTAACAAAATCAAACAAAATATTGACTCATTCTTCAATGGTCTGCTCCAAATCATCACCAAGGGTCAGAACTTTCTTTATGGTCACTGATTTCATTGATTTTGCTTCTCTGAGTTTCCTCTGCTGTATCCTCTCCTCGGCCATCACCATCTTCTTCTGCAGCATGGGGAGGAGGACAGATTTCATGTGGAGGAGGAGGTGGTGGTGTCTCACCACTGGACACGGAGCCATTTTCCTCGTCCTTGCCCTTCTTTTTTTCTTTTCTTAGCTGTGCCACTGTCCTATTCTCAGGTGGGTTCCTGAGAATCGATGTGGAGACAAACATGCCGAAGTAGCCACAGGATTTACAAGAATTGCCTGCTGTTTATATCTTTGGATTATTGACATGATCTGTTTCAGGATTCTTGCACCTGAGACAATACATTTTTTAATGAATCCAGCTTATTCGCCTCGTGCTATCCTTGACAATGTAATGGTCATCCTTTTTTTTTTTTTTTACTCCTATGCTTTTTGTCTCTTTATTCCATTTAATTTTTAATTTTATTTTATATTGGTTTATTTCTGAAGTTTGAATACATTGTTTTTCACACTGGATCTTTTCTGTTTCCTTCATCCCCCCTCAACAAATTGTGCAACCTTATGATTAACCCCCTCCCCCACCCTTCCTTACCTCTCTGTTTCCACTCCCCCACCTTGGATCCTTATACTCATTCCACAGTAATGGTTTATAACAGTATTTGTCCTTATGATACTGAGATAGTTCGTCCAGCATAATGTTGTCTAGTCCCTACCAAGTTAGGTAGTAATTTATGAAGTCATTGCTCCTGTGTGCTGCTTAGTATTCCATTGTGTGAATGTACCACAATTTCTCAGTCCATTCATTTGTGGTTGGACATGTGGGCTGTTTCCATGTTCCTGCGATGGTTAAACATGCTGCTATGAAAATTGGTGTGCAAGTCTCTGTGCCTCAGTTCTCATTTTCTTGGGGTATATTCCAAGCAGTGAAATAGCTGGGTTATATGGAATTTCTATGTTCAGCTTTTTGAGGAAGCAGCAAACTGCCTTCTAGAGTGATTATACCATTTTATAATCCTCCCAACATTTATTATTTGCTGTCCTATTAAACTTTGCCACTGCTACTGGAGTGAGATTGTATCTTATTGTGGTTTTTATTTGCATCTTTTTTATTCTTAGTGATTCTGTGAATTTCTTCATATGTTTGTTGGCCCTTCAAATATCTTCCTCTGTGAAAATTCTTTCTATGTGTTTTGCCCATTTTGTAATTGGGTTAATCAGTGGTATTTTTTTTTCCTTTTCTGGAGGTTCAGGAATAGTCTGTAAACTTTTGTTATGAGACTCTTTGTACTGGTCATTCTTAACTTCATACTGGGTCTGTGCTCTTGATTCGTAACCACAATTGTTTTTGATATACACTGGAGGCTGATTAAGTGGTTTTGCCATGTTAACTATATTGACTATAGCTGTCTTCATTCCATTTCCTTTGCTGTCAACCTTGGCAATCAAACAGAGCATATTGTAGTGATAGAACTAACTGGTCTGACATGCTGCCCGTGGACAGCCATTTTGGCTTATTAATAACATTATCAATAAGATGAAGAGATCTTTGATTGCAACTTTTTGATATCTTCTGTCTGGAGAAGAAGGGGTGACAAGCAACTGCAAGAGTTCTTGGTCTCATTCATCCATTGTTGCACATTTTCCTTATGACCCCCCATCTCCAGTTCATTTTAATATTAAAAAAATATTCATTCATCTGTTGTTGTGTAATTTCCTTCCTCCCTAGTCCACTTTGCTATATACCTTTTATTCTGGACTATTGTCATAAAAATAATGCCTAATCATGTTGTTGTTATGTGCCGTCGAGTCGTTTCCGACTCATAGCGACCCTATGCACAACAGCTCTAAACCCTGCTCTATCCTGCG
>NW_006399787.1:16226679-16247564 GCF_000299155.1 Elephantulus edwardii
GAAGAACAGATTCAAACCTAGAGTTGCTGTAATCAAGGATGCTTTGGGCAGAATATTAAATGATCCAGGAAGTATTAAAAGAAGATGGAAGGAATGCCTAATCATATTCCTTTTAAAAATCCAACTTTTCTGAAAGTTCAATTAAAATCACTGGTGTTTTTAAAAGAAGTAATTATTTTGGAGATTAAACAAGTTGTTGTTGTTAATTGCTGTCAAGTTGTAGGCAACTCATAGCAACCCTATGGAAGAAAGACCTGAACACTTATATGACTTTCATAGTTTCTCCAGATTCATAGGGTTTCCAGAGGCAAGATATTTTCGGAAGTGGATCCCACTCCTGCTTCCAAGCTTGTTTTAATCAGGGAGCTCCAACAAATACTGTTCACCATGGGTAACCATTATCGCATTTGACACATCAGCGTCAGAGTGTTCAGCATCACAGCAACCACGAGTTACCTCTGTATGGCAAGTAGAACAAGTTGAAGGGGAAAAAAAAAGAGTTCTTGGTTCTCTGATATGAAAAAGTCTTGGCTGCCAAGGCTGGAATAATTTTGTGTGCAGACTGTGTTTCCCTACGACAGGTACAGCTGCACAACAGCTAGTTTTCATCAAGTAAAGACATAAACCCAACGTTGCTCATTGGGGACTGGGGTGAAGTGCCTCGTGTGGTCACATGGTCCGAGGCGGAAGCAGGCAGGCAAGAGTGGGTGGGTCGGTGCTGCTGAGGAGCAGGGAGAAGTTCCAGAACATCCAAGGTTCACACCGTTAAAGTAATTCTTTAAAATCCTAACACTAAGGTAGTATTGGTATCATAACAATATTATGTCTTCCATTCATGAACATGAAACACTTTTCATTTTTAGTTTTCATTGTGTTAATTCTTCATATCCCTGGTTAGATGTATTCCTTCATATTTTACTTTTAGTTGCTATTGCAAATGAAATTATTTCCCTTTTGATTGCTATTAAGTAGAAACCCAGCTGAATTTCATTTGTTGACCTTGTTTTCTTGTGGACAGTTTGAAGGGGGTTTTTTGGGGGGCTTTGTGTTTGGTTTTTTTGTTTGTTTTTCTTTTGGTATATAGAATCATCTCATCTGTGAAAAGAGGTAATTTTACTTTTCTAATCTGCATAGCTTTTGTTTCTTTTTCTTATCCTTTTTCTCTGGTTAGGACATCTAACGGTATTGAATAGATGTGGTCTATGTAGGGACCATATTCTTATTCCTAATTCCAAGGAGAAAGCTCTTAGTCTGTCTCCATTCATTGTAATAATGACTGTTGGCTTTTCATATATGTCCTGAAACACCCTGAGGAATTTCTCTTCTATGCCCCTCATCTTTAGGATTTTTATCCAGAAAGGTTCTTGGATTTAAAAAAATAATGTTTCTTTGCCCATAAAGATGATCATGTGATTCTGTATTTTGTTGATATGGTGTATTACATTGATTAATTCTCCAGTGTTGAATCATTCCTGCATTCCTTGAATAAATGTACCTGATCATGGTACATGACTCTTTAAATAGGTTATTAGATTTTGTTTGCTAATATATTGTTGAAGATTATCTTATATCTTATATCTTTGATCTTATATCTTATATCTTTTATCTTTTATATCTTATATCAGAAGAATACTAATGGAACCAGCAGGTGATATACTTGTAAACCTAGCCTCACATCTGCTACTGCCAGAGAACCAGCTGTTTTTGAGAATATCCCTTGAAAAGGAAGAGTTTACCTTTTGCTAAGTCCTTACTTGACCTCTGGTGGTCTAGTGGTAAGAAGCTACACTACAATTCCAATTTTTATATCTTATATCTTTTATATGTGCCTTAAAGGTATTGACCAGTCGTTTTCTTTTCTTGCGATACATTTGTCTCATTTTGGTATCAAGATTACATTTGTTTCATAGAATGAATTTGAGAATATTCCTGTTTTTGAAGAATTGACAGAGTTCTGATCTCACTTATTCTCTCAGTGTTTGATAGAATGAAGCTATCTATTCCAGGCCTTTTTTTTTAGGTGAGATATTTTGGGTCACTGATTCACTCTCTCCGCATGTTATGGGCCTGGGAGCTGTATACGGTATAGGCAGCGAATGGAGTGTTGTTTATGGGAACTGGTTTCACTTTATATAGCTGTTTACAACTGCCTGGTAACTAACAGTTGCTGGAGGGGAAGGGTGGGAAGAGTGTGTGACGCTGTGGTTAAATTCTTAGCGAGGTCTGCTTTGTTGCTGTCAGAGCACCACCGTCCCTGGCCTGAAAGTATGCTGGCTGTGGTTTAACCTTCACTCAGGCTGCCTGCATCCTGGTACACAGTGGCTTCAGTCAATTGTCCTCAGCATTGACTAGAATAGGGAGCAGACAGAAGTGTCCTGCCTCCCTGGGAGGTCTGTCCTATTGATTTCAGAAGCCTAAGCTATGAGAGGCACCAGGAGCCTGTTTCTTATGGGGTCAGACTCTACTGCAAGGACTTCCTTTCACAATCAGCTGACTGTATTTGGGTAGAAGAGGTTCTGGCATACTCCAGTGAGTCCTATCTGTAGTATGTTGACTATGAATGTCACTCACTCATTGCTGTTGAGTTGGCACCAACTCATAACTGACCAGACCCTCTAGTGAGTTTTTGAGACTGTAAGTTTCACAGGAAGAGATTGCCTGTCTTCAAATCACAAGAGAGATGCGGCCTCTGAGTTAGCAGTGCACCCCCTACAGATTAGGGTACAAGAGCTCCCTCTGTGAGTATAGCCTTCACTGGAGATACCAGCTTCCTGGCTATAGCAGCCTGAGTCAGCAGTCCTCAGCACTTACCAAAAGAGAAGTAGACAGACCTGCCCTAACTCTCCCAGAGGTCTACACAGAGCCTTGAGATCAGAATTAATTGGAATTGGGCCCTTATCGTAAATCCTGGTAGAAAATAAGGGCTTGTTGTGTGCTCTTGAGTCAGAACCGACCCATAGCTGACCCTACCACTGGTTAGCTGACTCTACCACAGGTTTTCAGAGGCAGTAAATTACACGGGAGGAGATTGCCTGCCCATCCTTCTTCACAGAGTAGCTAGTGGATTCAAACCACCTGCCTTTGGAATTGTAGTGCAGCTTCTTACCACTAGACCACCAGAGGTCAAATAAGGATTTAGCAAAAGGTAAACTTTTCCTTTTCAAGGGACATTCTCAAAAACAGCTGGTTCTCTGGCAGTAGTAGATGTGAGGCTAGGTTTACAAGTATATCACCTGCTGGTTCCATTAGTATTGCTCTGGGATAAGCCACCTCAAACAAGAACCAGTTTATTATGCTCACAGAATCTGTGGGTTAAAGATAAGAAGAGCATACTGGGGATGGCATGTCTTTTTCTCTGTGTTTATGACCTCAGGTGCTTAGGGTAGCTGCAAATGAAGGTGAGAACTGTCTGAAGCCTTGCTCACAAACACGCCTGATGGCTGGGCTGCACCACTGACAAGTAATCTGTGTGTAGCCACCTCGCCACTCCCACATGGCTGGCTGCCACACAGCCGTCTTGGGCTCCTGACCTTCTCTGGGTGCTCAAGGCTTCAAGCTCAAAAGTTTCCTTGAACAAAGTGAAGTCTATATTATCTTTTCTGCTCCAGCTTAGAAGTCATGCAGCATCACCTCCGTTTCATTCTCTGCCTTAAAATGGGTGACAGTCATTTTATTCGCCATGCTAAAAGTCCTTATCTTGGTACCTGTGTACGTGTGTGACTTTATCTTTAAAGTCTTTAAAAGTGTTAGCAATTAATGAGTTGAGTGGGTTCTAATCTAGTCTATGTTGTATTCTTCCAAAGAAAGATGACACAGATATAGAGATAAAAATCTACGTAGCAACAGAAGCAAAGATTGTAGAAGTGAGGCTATAAACCAAGGGTAGTAAGTACTGAGAGTCACTAGAAGTTAGAGAGAGGCAGAGACCTTCCTCCAGAGACCTGCTGAGACCCTGATTGCAAATTCTTTGCCTCCAGAACGCCAAGAAAAGAAATTTCTGTTCTTAGAAGGTACTCATTTTATGGCACTTTGTTCTGTCATCCATCCAGACTCAGGCACGCGCAGGACATAGATGTCATGGTCACATGGGAGAAAAGCATATAGGACAGGAGTTATTGTACCATTTTGGAAACTATCACCTGCTTTTCCTGCTCAGGGAGTGCTGTGGCAGAGCTTGAGGAAATGAGACCCAGTCTTGGAGAGCCTTTCCAATGGCAGTACCACAAGAAAGAATTGCTTTTTGTTGCCAGAAAATTGCCATCCCCCCATCCCCCCCCTGCCGTCAACTGATCATGGCTCTGACGTGCTATCTCTTCTTTTTTTTTTTTCTTTTTTAAATTTTTTTTATTTTTATTGTATTATTATTTTTTTTAAATATTTTTTTTAATTGGGAAAAACATATTGGGGGTACAAGGAGGTGAGGGTCGGGGGCAGAAGGGTGAGGATGGTCCAGGATGCAGTTGCAGAGCTGCACAGTTTGGTCGGCGGGGGGAGCAGGTGAAGGAAATGATGAGGGTCCAGTGGGGACCAGATGCTACAGAGGAATGACAGCATTTTCCAATAGTAATTAAACCAGTTGTCTTATTGATTTGGGAATTGGATGCCGACTCTCTGGCTTCTTCATGCTGAACAGGGGCGTAGATGTAAAGAGGGGAAGGGAGGACGCTTTATCACCTTACTGGTGGTCTTGGGTTACAGCTGCTTGCCTTCTTGCTCCTGAGGGCCGCGATGGTTCGCCTCAAGTCGGGGGCCGAGGGCAGCCCGCCCCGGGCAGAGGGCCGTGACGGCTGAAGTAGTCTTTTTTTAAAAAAGAAGAAGAAAAAGTGTTTGTGTGTGTGTGTGTGTGTGTGTGTATGTACCATCAAATTGGATCTGACTGGTACAGGAGACTGCCCCTCCTTCTCCAGCAGAGCATGAAGTAGAGTCTGGGTTTCTCCCCCCCCCCCCCAGGGGCCTGTTGGGGCCTGGGTTTCAGCTGTCCACACCACAGCAGTGGGCAACGAGCTTAAAGCCCCTGATGGCTCTGGGCGCTGACTCTCAACCAGTGGCTATGGATGAAGTCACAGGCGATTTTCAGCCAGCGCCTGGCTATCTCTTCTTTATTATTATTTTTGTCTGGCACCTATCTCTTCTTTATTATTATTTTCGTCTGGCACGTGACCAGGAGCCTCCCAGGCATGCCAGGAATCTGGCAGTTCTCATTCCATCGGAGATGCTAAGGGGACAATTCCCCGCTAAGTGGTATGTACGAGCCATGCTTTAATAAGGTAAGCGGCTACATGAAGGCTCTGCCTTTGGCTCTCAGTTTCCTGCTGGTGACATCTCTGTGTGGAGAACTCAGGGCTGGAGCCCCAGCTGAGCTCTCTGGTGTTAATTTGCACAAGATGGCCCTGACTGCAGGTGTCCACAATGATTTCTTTTGAAGTAGGCTTATTTTAGGATGTTTGTGGTAGCTAGGTATCCTGCAGACCCACACTGGGAGGTTTGGCCAGCCGTGGCATTTACTTTTCTGTTTTAATCTCATGAAGCTTGTCTATAAGAAAAGCTGGACTCAGCAGCATAAAAGAGATGGGAAAGTGATGTAGCATCCAAGTGGCGATAAATGTGAAGTTCCCCGGGCATCTTAGACCAACCGAAGGGACTATTTTCAGGAGTGATCATTTGTTTGTGACCTGGAGAGGTCAGCTATTTTTAGTTGGTATAAGTATGTATATGTGTGTCTACATGTGTGTACCATTTCTCTATCATGTCACCTTTTCCCCTCTAACCTAATAGGACATTAAGACAGACGAAACCCATGCCTCAGGCTGTTGAATCTTATAGGAAGGAAGCAGCGTGACATGGGAAAAAGGCTGATACTTTGATTAGTTTTCAAAATATATGTGCTGAGTCACACATAGGCATTCGATTTTACTGGTCTCCCCACTTATTCTTGAGATAGATGAGATAGCCCGAGTTTGAAATGAGACTTGAGAATTATATTCCCTGTAATCAGCCTGTCTGAACATTGTGCTTAAGGCCCAGGTGCCTGTCTGAGATGTGAAGGCCTATAGTACAAGACATTAGCTGAGCTGAGGAAGCTCATGTACCAGCCGTGTCCCCTCTGACTTCATCCTTGGGCCTGGCTGTACCCTCAGTTCCTTGCTGCATGCCCTGGGTTGACACTGTAAACTGTAGCGCACTGGTAAGTAGGGCTTTCCAGTTGGTCGCAGATGAATGCAGGACTGCGCTGCTTCAGCAAATAGTGTCAGGTCTCAGCGTGCCAGAACTATGGAGCAGCAGCTGGTACAGGTTGGAGGCTCCCAGTGGGAGGCAGTAATGGGACCACATTCCTAGCTGCTAGGGGGCAGACACTTTAATCCCTTTCGGAAGGGAAGAGTGGTAAGTTGATGTTGGCCCAGAAGAAGGGAGCAGGGAGTGGTGGAACCACGAAAAGTCTCAGTACTCACCTTCTCTGTATGATTCACGGCACACAGGGACCCAGCTGGAGCACATGGGTGATAGGATGTTACTGACTATATCTTCTTCCTCTGTGTGTCACTAGTTAGTCCGTCTAATTTCCTGTTCTTCGGTCTTCAGTACCTTAGTTGATCCTTTACTCTTCTGGACAGTTGTCAGGTGTTCCTTATTAAATCTTCTCTTCCAGTCTGTTACTTTGTCAGTGAATGTGTCACTTTACAAGCCAGGTTGTTGTACTGTAACACAAGTCTGACTACATCATTCTCCTGCTTAGAAACTGCCTGTGGCTCCAGAGTAGACTCTTTGCTCCTCATTGTATCTTTATCCTTTGTAGTCCAGAGCCAGCCCTTCTCTCCAGCTCCCTCTACTCTTCGTCAGTGAATGTTCTGTAGCTTCATGGGACTGTTCACATTTTATATAAGTTTCACAATTTTCTTTATCTTATTTACCCCTTTTGCCTCGGAATCATGTTATTCCCTTTACTGAGGATAAACTTCTCCTCATTCCTACCCCTGGCTCAAGCCCTGTCCTTGTTTTCACAGCTCAGACAGTAGCTGCATGTACTGTGACCTCATTCTCTGAGCCCCTCAGGTCAAACAAGAACTCCTTCCTATGTACATCTGCTCTTTGTAGCGTCTACCACAGTAGGTGCTCAGACAAGATGAGCAGATGGACTAGAATAAGGTCATTGAGAGCACAAGAGTTGAAGCCACTTGGCCCAGCTTTACCATTTGCTGGTTCTGGTTCCATAACTTAGGAGAATCTCTTCAGTTCTCTCAGCCATAGCAATTAATAGAGATGAAATCAGTGTAAATTATTCCCTAACTTGGAAAGCACTGGAGAGAATTATGCTGAGTGAACTAACTCAGTCCCACAAGGACAAATAGTATGTAAAACCATTATTGTAGAATGAGTATAAGAATCCATGGGAGAGGGGGAAGAGTAGAAGCACAGAGATGAGGATGTGCAGGGAGAGGGGGATTAATCATGGAGCTGTGAGGGAAATTGGAAGATTATGTTCTCAAAAACAATGTATTTGAATTTTGTAAGTAAACTAGTATTAAAAAAAGGTCACCTTGGGGAGGCAGAAGGGAGGGAGAGGGGGTAAAATGTACAACAGTGAATGAATGAAAATCTAACTTTTCTGTAAACTCTTGTTAAAATCACGATTAAAATAAAAATTTATTTTAAAAAAACAAACAAAAACACTGCAGTACCTATCTCAAGAGGTTTCTATGAAATAATGCATGTAAATGCTTTGCTTATTGTCTGACATGTAAGTGCTCATTAAATGCTAGTAGTGATGATGGGTACAGGTGTAAACTTGCAGTCGGAATGAAGGAGAATAGAGTGGGCAGAATGAGAGAGGTGAAGCTGTGAACTGCGTCAGAGGAGATTGCCTGTCTCTCTCCTGTGAAGCCACTGGTGGGTTCAGACTGCTAGGGAGGCTCAGCTTGGGTCAGCAGTGCAACTCTGGACTACATACACCACCAGAGCCTTCTGTTTTCTTTTATAGTATCATCTATTAATCTCTGTGTTTCCTTTCTCTTTGTTTTGCCAATACAGATGATTGTTCACCTTTTCTAGGACCAAAGCAATTCGTGTATTCCTAGACAGGAATGTGAGATGGGAGGATACTTGTTCTCTTGCAGTAACAGCCTTGATTCTCTCCTAGCTGTAATTGTGGTTCTGGATGTTGGTTGTATTGTAGAGGCTTTAGATGGACCTGAGGTTTAGCTCACCTTAAGTCCCTTTCCAGCATGGTGGTGATTTCTCCTTCTAAAAAGCAAGATAGACACTGCAGTTGTCAGGATGGGGACTCATGGATTTGATATTATTTCTCCATGAGCACAGTCCATTGTCTCAAGAGTTGATTTATTAGAACATGTGACCTTGACACTGGGATTCTTTTTTTTTTTTTAATTGTGATCTTAAGGAAAGTTTGCAGAAAAGTTGTATTCACTATTGCACATTTTCCTCCCTACCCCTCAAGTTCACTTTAAAAAAATTATTCATTGTTGCATAATCTTCCCCACCTCCCCCAGTCCAGTTTGCTGTGCATCTCTTTTTCTGGACTATTGTCATACAAATAATGCCTTATCATGTATTCCTTTTAAACAGTTCTTTTCTTCATCTGTTCCAATGCTGTTTTCATTATTTATCCCCTCTTTCCTTCCCCCTAACCCTCCATGTCAGCCTGGTTTTATAGCAGTGGCATTATTCAGGGCTCCACCTACTGAGTCTTACCACTTCTAATACTCTCAGGTTGGTTGGAAAGGTAGGCTTTCTGAGCCCTAGACTGTGATGGAAGTGGCGAATTGTCTTGACTGAGGAAACTTTGCCTCTGTTTTTTTACTCTTTCCTGGCATGGATAAGGAGTGAGTAACATTTTTGTGCAGCTGACTGTAGCTGTTCTTGAACATTAGAGGAGGCTCCAGAAGTTTCAGAGTTGACATTTCTTTGCCTTTCTGACAAATGAACCTCTACCTTTCTTATCATTTCCTGGAGGCCCTTTATGTTGGTCCTAGGCATGAATCACTGAGCAAGGCACACATTCCAGAAAACAAAAGAGAAGTGAAAGGTGCTTAGACAGGAGTGGGATCAGCAGCTGCACATTCCCCTATCAAATGGGTCGCAAGATTGGACTGGACTGAGGAGCCAGGGGCCTAGGCCTGAAGAATGAGTGCTTTTACATTCCTCCAGTGACCGGAGGGCATGGAGTCTCTAAATCAAATGGAGAACTTAGATTGAAAACTTTTGCTTGGGCCTCACTGAAAAGCTGTGTTGAGCCTACTTCTCAGCATCAGATACATACTTGCATTGGTGAAGGTCAATAGGTTACAGACTTTCATGAACATAGGCTTCCTCTCTTTTGTTAGGCTTTTATCTTCATACTTCTTGCTTTTATATTTTCTCTTCCCAGCTTCTCCATTGACCTTACTTATAGCAAAAACTGTAGATATACCATGTGGTATGGCTTCAGGATGATTGTTGGCATTGAGTTTGCAAGATCCAGTTGGCACAATTGAAATCCAACACTTCCAAACTGATTTCAGACCAAGTATGGTAAGATAACACATTCTGTTCATTAATCCCTTCCTTCCTGTCTAACACCCCACCTCCAGGCTAATGCATTGTCTCAGCCATGACACTTTTAATTTGGACATTTGATCCTAATAATGCTAGGTAAGATAATGTCTCCTGTTGCGTGACTTGCCAAAGCTTCTACAGTATAAGCTTCTCAAATATTTAGTCTCATATTAGTCTCTAAAACACATTTAGGGATGAGAGAGAGTCTTATTCACGTCTTTTCTTAGGCCGGGTTATCTGGAGGAGCACACACACACAGAAAAGTGTGTATTTATGTGTGTGTATTTCTTTTTCTTATTAAGCATTTTTATTAAAAGAGTTCCTTTACAGAATTCTTACATGGCATGCCACAGACAAATATTTAAGGGAAACTATTTCCATATACAATTATTGGCATATAAATTTAAGAAGAAAGTTAAAATGAAGGTAAATACACACACACATACACTGAAATTCATGTCATTGACATGGAATACTTGAGTTTTCAAGATATTGGAAAACATTTTACGACTTATCCAGAAAGAATAACTTTATTTGCTAGATGCTGTTTCTCAGAGATCACACAAAAGTCCTTGAGATTAAGCATTATCTTCAGTTTTCTTCCAAATAGAAGTCAGTCTGTGATATAAGGAAGAATTCCCATGTTGCAAGACACTGTTCATAATAGCTGGTATTTTCCTCGGCCATATCTGTAAATGCTGACTTGATATCATTTTGCATATTTTATTTCCATCTTTCACAGTCTGCTCTCAAGCACATTCCACTTTTTCTTCAGGTTTTCTAGTTTCTTCTGTAAACATATCATGTGCTTTACAGCATTTGTCAATGCAGCTGGCAACACCTCTGAGGCTATCAACCAGATCTCCTTCTCATGCTGACCACAAAATATGAATTGAGACAGATTCTTTCATTCAATAAAAAGAATCCCTTTCTTCCTTGTGAATTCCCTGAGATATTTGATCTATTGAATTTGTTTTCTGACTAAATGTCTCAATAAAGTTATCATATTCATGAACTCCTGGGTGCATCTTCACTCCTCTCATCAAGGCTGCAACAGCTCTGTCCGTCTACCCTATTTTGTGGAACAATCCAGATTCTGGATTCTTGTGAGAAGCAACAGCTTCTTCTGCATTTCAGTGAAGTTGTCATTGAAGGGTCCCACCATTCCTTTCAGTAAACTTCAGGGGAAGAATTCATCATAGTGGGATGTGCTGGATTACAAGATATGTTGGTAATAATCCTGTAAGTGATGAAAGTTTTAGGTGTAGTAGCATGGCTTTCAGGTTCATCACCTGTAACGAAGAGGTACTTCCAGTCTTGCTCATCTTCAGATTTGCTTTTGTTTATCATTGGTGTTGGCCTCATAAGACTAAAGGGATTCCTGTCCGTCAATGAGGAACCTTTACTGAACACCTCCAGGTCATCCTTGTCTACTTTCCCTGTCTGTACCCCCAGCCAGGAGGCCAGAGCAATGCAGCTAAGATGCCTAGAGCTCGCCCTCCTTCCTGAGATTGTGCACCCAGCTGGCCTACATAAATATATTTCAAGGAAATGACTCATGCAGCTGTGAAGGCTGGCAAGTCCCAGAACCATGAGTCAGGTGTCAGGCTAAGAGTTGGTGAATCCAAAATCTACAGAGTTCCCAGGGACGAAGAGAGAACAAACTTTGCTAGAACATGCAAAAATACTGTTACTGAATATAGGTTACACCTCCAAGGAAACTGCCTTTCAGCTGATTCCAATGGATTGGCTGCTCACATCAGATCACAAAGTGGAGGATGACTACGTTATATTACATTTTGGACACACAATCAGCCATGTGTCTGCTAAACCATTGAGATTCATAGCCTAACCGGGTTGACACAAATCATTAAACATCACACTTCCTTAGAAGGATATAGAACCCTTAAGTGGTTTGGCTTTAGTTAGGCTCTTTGATTTATAGAGGAAAGGACAGTAGACTTGGAGGTAGAATTAAGTTTCATTCTTAGTTTGGTGGCTTGTCTGCTGTTCTTCTGTTTTAAACCCAGCTTTCCTTCCTTGCCCCTGCTGATGAGAAATAGCCATCGAAGTGACAGTGCTTCATGGAAAACCACTGTTAGTGGTGGCTTTGTATTCATCAGTGGTGTGAGCTCAGGCCTGTACACAGCAGAAAATTAGGTAAAGCTTTTGCTCAAGTAATTTATAATATGAGACTGCACTAAGACAAACAAAAGGAAACTGTGGGCCATATATTGTGGTGTCTGAGAAACCACCAGACCATAAGGCATTTAGGAATACAGTAACTACAGCAACGGCCTTAAGTACAGCTTAGATTGTGGGGATGCCACAGAACCGAACAGGATTTTGTTGTGTTGTGCTGTGATCACTGTGAATTGGAGTTGACTTGATGGCACCTAAAAAAATAGCAGGACATGTAATATTTATATTTTGTTGTTGTTAGGTGTCATCAAGTTGAGTATGACTCATAGCAACACTATGAACAAAAGGTCTGAACCCTGTCATACCCTATGTCATCTTCACACTTCCTGACACACTGGAGACCATTGTAGCAGTCACTGTGTCAATCTACCTGGTCAACGGTCTTCATCTCCTTTGTTGATCCTCTACCCTTCCTAGCATTATGTCCCTTTCCAAGTAGTATCCCCTCCTAGCAACATGCCCAAAGTATGTGAGTCGAAGCCTCATCATTTTCACCTTCAAAGAGCACTCTGGCTGCCCCCTCACCAAGACATATCTATTTGTTCTTTTGGCCATTCGTGGAATGTTCAGTGCTCTTCTCTACACAGCTCAAAGTCATCAATAATTCTTCAGTCATCCCTATGCACTGTCCAGTTCTCAGATGCATTAGCAAGTGATTGGAAAGAATATGGCCTAAATCAGATGCACCTTAGTCCTCAAACTGACATTATTACTCCTCACTAATTTGGAAAGGTCCCTAAGTGCAGATTTTCCCAGTGCAATGCTTCTCCTTATTTCCTGACTGCTGTTACCAAGGGTGTTAATTATGGATCCATGTAAGATGAAGCTTTTGACAGTATCGGTCTCCTCCCTGTCTAGCAGGATGTTGCCTATGGGTCCAGTGGTAAAAATCTTTTGTTTTCTTGACATTGAGATCCCCTCCATACTAAGGGCTGCATTCCTTGATCTTATGCAACAAGTGCTTTGGGTCCTTCTCACTTTCAGCAAGCAAGTTTACGTCATCTGCATAACACAGGTTATTGATGAGTCTCCCTCCAATCCTGATGCCAAACTTTCTTCATAGAGTCCAGTTTCCCGAATAATCTGCTCAGCATACAGATATAAAGCATATAGATTGCTTTATTAATAATCAAATGTAACCTGATTGAGCATTTTGATTTAATTAACAATCGTCTGTGGGCTGGAAGCCTCTTATTTAAATCAGTCAGGACCTGGTGGGTGGGCCTTTGTATTTAAAAGTCGGATACATGCTCCCTAAGAGTCTCCAGTTTCAAGCCACCTCCTGTGTGAAGCAGTTGGAATCTGGAGGGCAGTGGTTTTGATTTAATTGAAAATTAGGTGTAAACTATTATTTTTTATTTTATTAACAATCAAATGTAAGCTGATTGGTCATTTTTATTTATTTAACTATCAGCTATGTGCAGCGTTAACTGTATTTGGGGGGAACATTGTTCTAAGTGGTACAGCACTTGTCTGTCAATTTGCTATACAGAGATAACTTGGGATTGCTGTGATACTGGAAGCTATACCATTGGTGTGTCAAATGCCATAAGGTTACCCATAGTGGACAGGTTTTGGTGGAGCTCCCTGATAAAGACAGAATAGGAAATAAGATAGGCCATCTACTTCTTAAATAACAGGCCTTTGAAAAACCTATGAGCACTAGAGGCATGAGTATAGTTATAGTAGTGTAGTGGTAGAGCCCACATTGGAAGTCAGTTGAAATGAGAAAAAACAATTAAAAAAATCATTTAATAATCAGATCATGGGATGTACGTACCTTGAATGTTGGAAAACTGGAAATTGTTAAAAATGAAAAGGGATGCTTGAACGTTGACATACTAGGTAGGCATCAATGAGATGAGATTGAACCAGCTTTGAATCAGATAATCATTTGGTATACTATGTTGGGGATGAAAAACAGAAGAATGGTATTACATTCATAGTCAAAAAGTCAATTTCAAGTTCTATCCTGAAATACAATGTTATGAGTGTTAGAATAATAC
Source organism: Elephantulus edwardii (assembly GCF_000299155.1). Lineage (NCBI taxonomy): Eukaryota > Metazoa > Chordata > Mammalia > Macroscelidea > Macroscelididae > Elephantulus > Elephantulus edwardii. The sequence continues at coordinate 16,240,437 of NW_006399787.1, forward strand.
CTGTATGCAGACAGGGAAGACCCGTTGACACTATTACTCAAATATTTATGTAAATATAAATGTTGTTGTTGTTAAGTGCCGTCGAGTCATTTGCAACTCATAGCGACCCTATGTACAATAGCCCTAAACCCTGCTCTGTCCTGTGCCAATCTCATTGCCCCCGACACACCCATCCTGAGTACCCCAGTCACTGAATCAATCCACCTCATAGAGGGTCTTCCCCTCCTGCGCTGTCCCCCTACTCTACCCAGCATGATGTCCCTCTCTAAAGACCTGTCTCTCCTTATAACATGTCCAAAGTATGTCAGACGAAGCCCCAGAATCCTTACCTCCAAGGAGCAGCCTGATTTAATCCTCTCTACGATGAATCTGTTTGTTTTCTTGGCAGTCCATGGTACATTCAATGCTTGCTATATAACAGGAGTGTGGGCTTTAGAGACAGATTGGAGGCAAATCCTGAGTTTGTCTCTTACTAACTTTAGAGAAATTCCATTACCTCCAATCCTTAGTTTTCTCCTTTATAAAAGAGATTGCTGTTGAATAAGGTATTATTATATGTGGGCTTGAAGTTAACAGGCATGCCACAAAAGATAGTTGCTATTATTATTATTATGTGATATTTTTTAACAAAAACTACCTGTTTATTGTAGATTTTGTATATTTTATAAAATATAAATGAGTATGAAAAAGTATTTATCATCCATAATCTCACTATCTAGAGATAGCCACTGTTAGCATGTTTGTTATGTTACCATCTTTTAGCCTTTTTTCTGTGTTGATAAATTACAGATATCCTTAAAAACAAGATAAAATATTTTCATTATAATACAATCACAGGAGTTTTCTTTTCATGTTTTCGTCTCCTTTTTATTGGTTTGCATATAATCATTCATATATTATTATTGTTGTTGTTGGTTGTTGTTAGGTGTTTTCAAGTCGAGTACCACTCGTAGTGACCCTGTGAACAAAAGATCTGAGCTCTTTTCTATCCTGTGCTGTCCTCACACTAACTCATATACAAGATTCCATTGCAGCAGTCACTATGTTAGTCCACCTGGTCTAGGGTCTTCCTCTCCTTTGCTGACCCTCCACCCTTCTGGCATCATGTCCTTCTCCAAAGAATAGCCCCTCCTAGCAATAAGCACCAAATATATGAGGCAAAGCCTCATCATTCTTGCCTCCAAAGAGCACTCCTGCTGTACCCTCTTCAAGACATATCTGTCTGTTCTCTTGGCCGTCTATGGGATGTTCAGTGCTCTTCTCTAACACCACAGCTCAAAGGCATCAATTCATTTTTGTCATCCTTACTCACTGTCTTTTATATACATTGTTTTATACATGTGTTTTGTGTATTATACAGTCATTCATATGTTATTTTTCATTCATGTACCTTTTGTTTTATATCATCATTCATATACATTACTTTTATATAATTGCCATTGATCTGTGCCTATTATTACTCCATATTTTCAAGTCCCTCTGGAACATTTCCTATTCCTCACTCCCCTCCATCAACCAACCTCTGCTATCCCTGTGATATTTTTCTCCTTCCCCTTTTTTCTGCACTCCCCTTCTTGTTTCCGCCTTTCCTTTGAACATTTATAACTATCTTGCTCAGTTACCCTTCTGTTATCATAATAGCAGTCTTATACAATGGGATTCATAATAGGAATGCAATGATGGTTCAAAATAAGAAAAACAAGGTAATTCATCACACTAAAAAAGCACAGAACAAGAGCTACATATGCCAATCAGTTTATACAGAAAAAAATGTTGCAGACCGAGGGTAAAGTATTTTATAAATATTAATAATGAGACAGACAGTCAGGAATGAAATAGAACAGAGAGCATAAAACAGGGGGCCAGCAGTTCTTGACTGAAGACCCCAAGTCATGTTTCTCTGTGTATTTATTGATAATCAGGGGAAGCAAATCATAAAAGAAATTCCTTGTAAATGAAGCTGAATTTTTCTCTATTGTCAACCTAATGCTCTAGCTCAGGAAGTATTTCACAGGTAGTAACACTCCCTCTGTAGGAGGGCCGCAGCTGTCTCCATTCTGCAGGGAACAAACAGCTCATTTTCTGTGATCTGTCACAAGAGAAATCCTAACTTAGAAATTTGTAATTCCTTGAATTCCTGAAAAAGGGTTTTCATATAATATTTGGTATAAAGTTTAGCTTCCCATAAAAAGAAAACTTTGACAAAATCCAACACTCTTTCCTGATTAAAAGACAGTCCGCTTGTATATAGGAACCAGGCAAGGCTGCCATTCCTATTCAATATTTTATTGAAAATTCTAGCCGAGTTAGTAAAGCAAGAGAAGGAAGAGGCTTCCATATTGGCAAAGGAGAGGTGAAGCCATCACTATATGCAAATGACATGATAGTGTACACAGAAAACCCCAATGAAACAACCAAAAAGTTGTTAGACCAAATAGACTTATTTAGTAGAGTGGCAGGATATAAGGTCAACATAAAAAAAAATCAGTTGGATTTCTCTACAGCAACAAATACTTAGGGATAAACCTAACCAGACATAAAAGACCTTTATAAGGACAACTACAAAAATGACTTACTATAAGAAGGGAGCTCTGGTGGCCTAGTGGCAAAGAAGTTGCACTGCAATCCCAAAGACACCCTGTTTGAATCCATCAGATGTTCTGCTGCTGAAGGAGGGGCAATCTCCTCCTGTGCCAGTCAGATCCGATTTGAGGGTACACAATAAGAAAAAAAAAACAACACTGCATAGTGTAAAAAACAATAAGAGACTTGATTTTTTTAAAAAAAGAATTCCTATTCATGGATAGAAAGACTGATCATTGCAAAAAATGACACTTCCACCAAAAGCAATCTATAGGTTCAATGAAATCCCAATACAGATACAAGATTCATTCTTCAAGGAGATAGAAAAGGCAATTTCTAATTTAATTTGGAAAGAAAGGACACAGAAAATAAGCAAAACTCTTATGAAAAATAAAAATGAATTAGGAGGCATCTCACTTCCTGATCTCAAAACCTAGTAGTAATCAAAACAGCATGGCATTGGTGCAGTGACAGATATATAGAACAGTGGAATAAAACTGAGAATCCAGAAATCTAACCCATCAATCTATTGTCAGCTGCTACTTGACAAGGTTACAAAACCCATTAGTGGGGAAATGACAGCCTATTTCACAAATGGTGCTGGCAGAGGTGGTTAACTATCTGCAGAAAACTGAAAGAGGATCCACACTTCACAACATACACAAAAACCAACTCAAAGTGGATCAGAGAACTGGAGGGTAAAGCCTAAAACCATAAAAATCATGAGAGACAAAATGGGAACAAATATAGAATCCCTACCCTATGGTATAAATAAGTTTGCAAACATAGTAAAAAATACACAACCTGGATAGGACAAAATCAATGAATTGGGCCTTCTTAAAAGCAAATCCCTGTGCTCATCAAAAACATTCAATAAAGTGAAAAGAAAGCCCACAGATTGGGGAAAAACATTTAACAATGGTGTTTCAGACAATGGTCACATTACTAGAGTTTACAAAATATCACAGGGCCTCTACAAGGAAAAAACTGATAATCCAGTCGTAAAATGGTCAAGACTTTTCACAAAGGAGGACATATGGAAGGCCAGGAAAAACGTGAGGAGATGTTCAAAACCACTAGGAATCAGAGAGATAAAAATCAAAACAACAATAAGATACTGTCTCATCCCTTAGCAACAGTAGCAAAGTTTAACAGCACATCAAATAATAACTGTTGGAGAAGATATAGAGAGATTGGAATTCTTATGCACTGCCAGTGGACTATGAAATGGTACAACCACAGTAGAAGTTGTTTGGCAATTCCTTAAAAAGCTGAACATAGAAATCGCATGTTTTTGTTCTTATGTGCTTTCTAGTTAAATACAACTCATAATGACCCTATCAACAGTGACCCTGTCTTACCCTATCCTGAGCCAACCTCACTGCCACTGATTCACCTGACCCCATTACTAACAGTCATTGTGTCAGTCCATCTCATCTAGGGTCTTCCTCTCCTGTACTCACCCTCTACCCTTCCAAGCATGATCCTCTTTTTTAAGGACTGGTCTGTCCTGACAACATGCTTAAAGTATGTGAGATGGAGTTGGAAAATCGTTGCCTCCAAGGAGCATCTCATTTCACCTTCTCCAGGACAGACCTGTTAGTTCTCTTGGCAGTCCTTGATGTGTTCAATACTCTTTCCCAGCACCACAACTCAAAAATCATTGATGATTCTTCTGTTATTCTTAATCATTGTTCAGCTCTCACATGCATACCAAGCAACTGAGAAGACATAGTCTCAGGAATTACTGTCATCACTACTCTTTATCACTCTGGAGAGATCTCTGATAGCCGACTTTCCCAAAGCAAATCATCTTTGGATTTCCCGACTGCTGGTGCAAAGAGTGTTGATCGTGGATCCAAGCAAGATGAAATTGTTAACAACCTCAATCTTTTCTCCATGTATCATGATGCTTTCAATTGACCTTGTGGTGAGGATATTTGGTTTTTTTGATGTTGAGATGCTATCCATATTGAAGACTGCATTTCTTGACCTTCTGAAGTAAACACTACAAGCCTTCCTCAGTTTTCATGGGCAAGGTTGTGTCATCTGCATAATTCAGGTTCTTGAGGAGTCTTCCTCCAATCCTGATGCCACATTCTTCTTCAACAGTGACTGAAGTAAAAGAGACGTTTCTCCTTTGTGTCTGCCAAGACAAGTCCATAGCCAATACGGCATCTCTAACTCATGATGTTCCATGATGTTTAAGGATCTTTTGCATGTTTTTGCATTTTATTACATTTCACAGAGTCAGTTCCAGTTCTAATTGACCTTACATTCAACAGAAGAATATTCTTCCCAATCCTGTGCTACCATCACAGTTGTTCCTTTGAGCTCATTTGTGCAGCTACTGTGTCAGTCCTTCTCATTGAGGGTGGTCTTCTTCTTCACTAATCCCCTGCTTTACAAAAAATAATGTGATTTTTTCATTGACCGGTCCTTCCTGATAACATTTCCAAAATAGGTAAGATAAAGTCTTACCACCCTCTTTCCTAAAAATCATTCTTCTTGTTCTTCTAGCAGTCTGTGATATAGTCAATATACTTCACCAGTACATTGATTCAAAACAAATTTGTCTTTTCTTTCTTCCTTATTCATTGCCCGACTTTGACATGCGTAGGGGGCATTTGAAAATATTATAGCTTGAGTCTGGTGTTCCTTAGTCCTCAAGGTGACATCTTTGCTTTTGAACACTTTTAAAGAAGTCTCCTTAGGGGCTCTTTCTTAAAGACTCACTCATTGCCGTTGAGTCAGAACCAACTTACAGTTGATTTCCAAGACTGTAAATCTCATAAGAGAATATTGCCCATCCTTCTCCCTCAGAGTAGCTGGTGGAGTTGAACTGCCAAAGAGGCGTGACAACTCCCTGTGGATTATGCTACCAGAGCTTAGGGATTTAAATCCCACCCCCAACCCCCATTTATATCTTGGAGAAGGTGCAGCCAGGAGTGCCTTTTGGAGGCAAAGACGATAAAGCTTTGTCTCACTTACTTTGGGCATATTGCTAGGAGAGACTGTTTCTTGGAGAAGGACAACATGCTTGGAAAGGTAGATGGATGGTGAAAGACAGGAAGACCCTCAGGTGGGTTGACATAGTGACTGCTGGAGTGGGCTCAGTTGTGTCAGAGATTTTAAAGTTGACACAGCTTAGGACAGGGTTCCAGTCTGTTGTTCATAGAGTTGTACTCTCCTTGACAACACCTAGCAGCAACATTTATGACGTGGCTAACTCTACCAAGCCGAAGAGGTAACTCGTGGTTGCTGTGATGGTGAAGACTGTGACAGTGATGTGCCAATCGTGGTAATGGGTACCCATGGTGGACAGTGTTAGCTGGAGCTTCCCGACTAAATCAAGCCTGGAAGCAGGAGCAGCATCCACTTCTGAAATGGCTTGCCTCCGGAAACTCTGTGTATGAACAGTGCTCAGGCTGTTCGTTCATAGGGTCACTATGAGTCATCTATGACTCGACGGCACCAAACAACAACAACTCTAGGTTATGGTATATCTCCGTGATCCAAGATGGTAGCTAGCCCTCCAGCTACAAATTCATGTTCCAGGCAGCATTAGATAGGATGAAGAATGGCCAACGTCCTTCAGCTGGTATTAGTGACAGGAAGTAGCCACATGACCGTTCTTAGTCACCTATAATACCTTCTTGAAGAGAGACTGGGGAATGTAGTTAATGTTATGTATGGCCAGATGCCCATCCTGAAATGAGGAGTTCTCTTACGATGGGATGAGGTGAGGATAACTACTGAAGGGCGACTGACTGTCTGGGTCACAGATTTTAGGCTCTTTTCCTGACATTAATCCCTTGTTAGACCTCCCATGATATGCAGCCAGGATTGCGAATGTAGCACTTTGTTTCTGCTGTGTTTTCAATTTGTTTTATTCCTCACTGAGTCTGCTGACTCCATCCTTCTCTTTTAACCCTTACTTGCAGTTCTCGCTTGTTTACTTTTCTGGAGTTGGAAGTGTCAAGACACCTGTTTCGATGGGAAGTGATGGCAGATTTGTAGATTATATTTGAGAGACAACAGCTTGCTTACATTCTGTGTAGCATGCCTCTGGCCATAGTGACTGGTATCTGCAGATCCCTGAGGAAAGAGTCATTGCAAAGTGACTTTGCTCTGTATCTCATATTCTGGACGGTTGTCATACAGATAATACCTAATCATATATTCCTTTTAAACAGTTTTTTCCTGCATCTGTTCCAATGCAGTGTTCATTACTTAGCCCCTCTTTTCTTAGTTATCTCCCAACCCCCACGCCAGTCCTGTTGTATAACAGTGGTGTTATACAATATCTGTCCTTTTGTGAACTGGGGGAGATGTGGAGGAGAGGAAATTATACAGCAATGAATGATTTTTTTTTTTTTTTTTGGTAAGTGAAGTAGGGGAGTAGAGAGGAAAATGTGCAGCAATGAATGAGTGAAAATCCAACTTTTCTATAAATTTCCGTTAAAATCACAATTTAAAAGTGGCTTTTGTTCTAAATGTGTTTTAAGAAAGTGTAAATTTTTACACTTCTGTCTCCTTTTTTTT
>NW_006399787.1:16248789-16263753 GCF_000299155.1 Elephantulus edwardii
CCCCCCATTTTGCTCCTTTCTCTGAAAAAGTAAAAGAAAAATTATTTTTTTGGTGTACAATCTCCACGTGCCCTTCCCACCGCCCTAGGTACACTCCACTATGTCTTTGAAATGTGCGTAGATGCTGTTGTATTGATAAAATGTAAATTCATGTGAAAAGCTTTAATTTTTATTTTATGCTGCTTTGTTTACATAGTTTGTATACATTGTGTTTCACAATGTATCCTTCATTCATATTGTGTTTCATACAATCATTCTAACTCACTATGTTTTATAAAATTAATCCCCAATGGGCTATGCCCAGCATTACTCAGTCTAAAAGACTCCCCCCTCCATGATTTTACATTTTATTAGGGAAGTAATAGGTTCAATAAAAAGCATCTTCCTAATGGATGCTCAGTGTGGCAAGATGATCTGGAGCTTTGTTGCTGATTTCTTTCAGGCTGGGTATAGATTCTGGCTTTCTCCCTACCTGTCTGTGGGCCAGCATCTCAGAATGTCAGTGTCGTGTTAAAGCAGGCCAATACAGTACCTTCCTTCCTGGATTGATGAGAGGAATAGATGAGATAATGGTTGTTATTCACTTAGCTCAGTACAAGACATGGCCCACAGTATGGCATGCCAGCATTGTTGCTTTTGTCATTGTTGTTGATTGCCATCAAGTCGAGCACAACTCAGCAACACTATGAACAAAAGGCCAGGAGCCTTTCTGTAACCATTGTCGTTTCTCAAAGTTCATAGAGTTTCCAGAGGCATGTTGTTTAGGAAGTGGATGCCACTCCTGCTTCCACACCTGTTTTAAAGTGGGAGCTCCACCAAACACTGTTCACCATGAGTAACCATTATGGCATTTGACACCCCAGTGGTACAAAGTTCAGCATCACAGCAACCTCAGATTACCTCAGTACAACATAATGACAGAAGACTGCTGTACCACTTAGAAGAATGTTCCTTCAAAATATAATAACAACCGACTTTAAAATACAGTGACCCTCCCCGAGGTCTTGTTGACTCTAAACAAGAGGCTTAAATAAAAAATAACCAATATAATATGTTGTTGCTGTTGCTGGTATGTGCTGTGCAGTAGCCTGTGACCCATATCCACCCTATGTACAGCAGCTCTAATCCCTTCTCTGTCTGAGCCAGTCTCACTAATTCCTATACACCAGCCCACATTGCTCCAGTCACTGTATCTCATCTGATTTCTTCCTCTCCTGCACTGTCCCTTAACCCTTCAGAGCATGATGTCCTTCTCCAAGGATTGGTCCCTCCTGGCTACGTTGCCCAAAGTATGTGAAACAGAGCTTCAAAATCATAGCCTCCAAGGAGAAACTTGGTTTCACCCTCTCCAAGAGAGACCTATTTGTTTTCTTGGAAGTCCATGGTCTGGTCAAGACTCATCTCAGCACCACAGCTCAAAAGCATTGATTCTTCTTCTCATGTCCTTAGTCTTTGTCCAGCTCTCTGATGCATACATAGCAAGTTATTGTGAAGACCAGCATTTAGCTGTGGTTATTGTTTTCTTTTTATTTAAACCCACCATAAGTACAGCCACCATCACAGTGACATTTTTCTTTTTCAAAAGCTGGCAAGACATACTTTAAACAGGTTCAGGACCATTGCTGTAGCTTTTCAGAAGATTCTGCTGTAGCCATCGCTTGGACAGGTGTTTTACTGAGAAGGAATCATGTCAGTTTAAAGACTAATATGTGCCTGTTTCAGACCATGGTCTTTTCCATCACTTGTGCCATGAATCTGAGATTCGGACAGTGCTGAATAAGGGTGACAGAAGAATTGATGCCTTTGAGTTGTAGTGTTGGAAAAGAACACTGAGTATCTCATGTACTGTCAAAAGAACAGCAGATATGTCTTGGAGAAAGTGCATCTACACTGCTGCTTAGAGGCAAGGATGTTGAAGTTTCACATACTTTGGACATGTTACTAGGAGAGGCTATTTGTTGTGAAGGTATATCATGGTTGGAAAAGGGGAGGGTCAGTGAGGAAGACCCTCAGTGAAATGGACTGACTGCAGCAACGGGCTCAAGTATGTTAGAGATGATGAGGATGACACAGGAGAGGATGGGGTTCAGATCTGTTGCTTTTAGTGTCGCTATCAGTTGCACACGATGACACCCAACAATAATAATTTTAGGGATGATTTGAGTGTTTGTGTTATTTCTTGACAAATATTTATTTACTTATGCCTCCTCAGATTGCATGCATAGAAAGAGAACCATTGGAATCTGAGCTATTGCTCTAGCTTGGTCATAGTGGAAAAGTCATTGCACTGAAGTATTTTGGCTTTGTTAGGAGGATGCTGGACACTTCTGTTCGCTTTAGTGTTCTCTTCTATACCATGAAGATACGGATCCTAATCCTCACGGAGTTACTTCTCTCCACTTTTCCATAGTTCTGCCTGGACTTCCGGCTGCCTTTGCCTGGGAGCCTGTTTGGGAAGGACAGCTCTTCTGGTTGTGGCTGGAGACTTCCGTTCAGCTGCTGACAGTGCCAGACCAGGCTCTGCTGGGGCCTCGGCTGCTGCTGGCATTGCTCTGCCGGCTCCAGGCGGCACCACACCTCTGCCGTGGCCACGAGTCAGGGAGGCTAATGGTGAATCACTTGCCTCAGTAAGCAAATCTGGCTTCTGTTGGCCTTGCTGGGAGGGTGCTGAGTGGGCAGAGGGCCAGGCACCAGGAGAGGCTGCAGATACATGCTGGGCCTGCTCTTGCTGCTTGGTAGTGGTCTGAGTCAAGCTAAACTATGACAAGCTGCGTCAGCACCTCAGGGAGTCTCCATAAGGTGCTGGCCTGCTGGTGTGGTTGGCTGCTGGTGTGGGGTTGGTATCCAAGACCATCTTCCTTCCTCCACTGGAGACAATGTGCTGCAGGAAGCAAATGCCTCCAGTGCTGAGTCAGTCACCCTAAGGCCTTGGCTGGGGCTGAGGCATTTCTCTGGGGTAGAATCTTCCTGTCTAAATGCCCTTTGCTTCTGAGTGTAATTGCTTTTCAGCTCAGATGGGTGGGTGGAGCTTGGCTGGTCCAAGGGAAAGACTAACATTGTTTTTAGGGAATTACGGACTCTAAGAATGTCAGAGATGGGGAAGTGGGGTGGAGCCAGGATCCAGGTATTTTGAGTTTCTCTCCATCTCTGTTTTCTTCTGCCTTGTTGAGTGCAATTCAGAGCTTTTTCTTGTTGAGGAGGGGAAGGAAAGGACCATGCATATGCTGTTGTTGTTATTGTTGGGTGTTGTCGAGTTGAGTACAACTCATAGCGACCTTATGAACAGCCAATCTGAACCCTGTCATATCCTGTGCCATCTTCACACTTGCTGACACACTAGAGCCCCTTGCAGTAGTCACTGTGTCAACCCACCTAGTCAAGGGTCTTCCTCTCTTTCATTGACCCTCCACCCGTACCAGAATCATGTCCTCCAAGGGACATGTCCCTCCTAGCAGCATGCCCAAAGTATGTGAGGCAAAGCCTCATCATTCTTACCTACAAAGAGCACTCCAGCCGCATCTTCTCCAACACATATTTGTTCGTCCTTTTAAAATTCACAGGATGTTCAGTGCTTTTCTCCAACATCACAGCTCAAAGGCATCAATTCTTCCTTTGTTATATTTTCCATTGCCCAGCTCTCAGATGCTTAGCAAGTGATTGGCAAGATTATAGTCTGAATCAGATTCACCTTAGTCCTTAAACTGACATCATAACTCCTCAATAATTTGGAGAGCACTCTAAGTGCAGATTTTCCCAATGCAGTGTGTCTCCTTATTTCCTGACTGCTGGTACCAAGGGTGTTAATTGTGGATCCAAGTAAAATGAAGTTGCTGACACCGTCAATCTCTTTTCCATCCATCATGATGTTACCTATTGATGCCTTGATATGGTGGTTGACTCAGGGCTTCAGCAAGAACAGCAGAGGAATATCTAGACATCCCTCAGTCACTCTCAGGAGATTGTACATAATGGGAGAGCCAGGCCTTGAAGAACTGGAAACCCTTGCAGGGTATCTTTGCATACAGGTAATTCCAATTTCCTTCTTGATCCCCCAGAAAACAAATGAGATTGAAGGCAGTATTTAAGCTTAGAAGGACAGGTAGGCTGGACATATGCAAATGCTACATCTCCTTTTGCTCCCTTCCAAAATTCAGCTAAATTTACAGTGAAGTCAGAAGGCTGACCAGTGAAGAGACAGAAAAAGTAAGATTTGGGACACTGGAAATTGTTGAATGTTTGGAAATTGACATAAGATAGTCCTAGAAAGTTAATTCTAAGGTGACAATGGGGAAAGTAGACAACCAATCACTTTATGTATCCTAAAAAAATATAAGAACTGATGTCAGGTGCCTCAGCAAGATAAGTAAAAGAGATTGCTAGCATAACTTTTTATAGCTCTGATGGTATAGTCTATAAGGGGTTAAAATGCGAACGTAAAAGTGGCGGCAGTTCGAATCCACCAGTGACTCTTTGAGCCAGACTGGGCTGTCTCCTCCTGAGTGATTTACAGCCAACGAAAACCGACAGGAAGATCAGCTATGAGTCAGTTTTAACTCAGCAGCAATGAGTTTGAGTTTGAACATGAAAAGGATTGGGTAATTCCATATGACCCAGCCATTCCACTGCTTGGAGTATATATACCCTGAGAAAATGAGATGTGAGGCACAAATGGAGACTTGTACACCAGTGTTCATAGCAACAGTATTCACCATTGCAAGAACATGTAAACAGCCCCAATGTCCAACCACAATCAAATGGATTGAGAAATTATGATATGCTCACATAATAGAATACTACGCGGCACGCAGGAGCAATGATTTTGTAAATTATTACTTAACTTGGGAGAGACTGGAGAGAATTATGCCAAGTGAACGAACTCAGTCCCACAAGAACAAATACTATATAAGATCCTTATTGTGGAATGAGTATGAGGATCCAAGAGGGGGAGGGAGGAAACAGGGGTGATGATGTACAGGGATGGGCAGATTAATCATGGGGTTGTACAATTTGATGGGTGGGGGTGTGAGCAAAATGGGAAGAATCTAGTGTGAAAAACAGAGTATTTGAATTTTGTAAATAAATATTTTAAAAAAAAACGGAGAAAAAATATTATATGAAATGCACTTGGCTCCCAGGGGTTTTCCTCTTTCTTGTCATGCAATTATATGACTGCCTCACCTTCTGGAAAGAGTAGGACAGAGTTCATGGACTGGTTGGAACTAGGAACAGTGAAGGGTATATGTGTTTTATTAAAGTATACCTTTGCAAAGATGATAGAGCAATGATGTTTATGTACTTAAGCCTGCATGCTAAGGCTTTCCAACTTTTGTCCCGACTTGATTGCCAACACGCAGCCAGAATTTTGTTTTCCTGGTAGGAGTTTGAAAGAATGTTGGGGACTGACCAGTCTGGGAGAAATGGCCTCAGACACTCTAACCCAGGCCTACCCAGATCTCTCCAGTTGTCAAACAGCTAGACCTATTGCTGTTGGGTTGATCATGTTAGGACTCAGAAAGGCCCTGTAGGACAAGTAGAACTACCCCACAGGTTCCCAAGATAGTGATCTTTCTACTATAATCAAACTGCTACATCCTTTTCCCATGGAGCTGCTGCTGGATTTGAACCATCAACCTTTTGTTAGCAACTGACACTAGGGCTGCCTGAGTTTCTTCACAGTGAATCCCAAAGTTAACAAATTCTTTCTTTGTGCTTAGAAGTTCTAGTCAGCTTTTAGAGCCCTTGCCTCCTTCCCCTCCTTTTTAAAACAATGTTGATGGGATTGTAAAATGGTACAACCACTCTGGAAGGCAGTTTGGCACTTCCTCAAAAAGCAGAACATAGATATTCCATATGACCCAGCAAGTCCACTGCTCGGAATACACCCTGGGAAAATGAGAACTGAGGATCAAACAGAGACTTGTACACCAATGTTCAAAGCAGCGTCATTCACCATAGCAAGAACATGGAAAAAGCCCAAATGTCCAACCATGGTGCAATGGATTGAGATATTATGGTACATTCACACAGTGAAATACTATGCTGCATGCAAGAGCAATGATTTTATAAATTACTGCCTAACATGGGAGGGACTGGAGAGCATTATGCTAACTCAGTCTCATAAAGACACTGTATAAAACCATTTTTGTAGAATGAGTACGATGATCCAAGGCGGGGACGGAGGAACAGAGGGGTGCATATTGGCTGGGAGTGGGGTGGTGCTTAATCATATGATCACACAATTTGATGGTTGCAGGGACAGCTTGGTAAAGGAAAGGGGAAGATCTAGAGTGAAAAACAATGTATATGAACTTGTAAGTAAACCAGTATAAAATTAATTAAAAAAAAAAACAAACCCAAAACAAAAAACCTACACCAATTGAAAGGAGGGGAAATGTCTTAGGGAAAACACACATACATGTTAGTAAGGGGTATTGTGTACACATAATGTACCCCGTATGCCTGTCACCCAGTTTCACCAATTTCCAATTCATGGATGATCATGTTTCTTCTTCCATCAAACTCACACTCCTGCCCTTACTTTGGTTAATGTGAAGTAGATTTCTAACATGTCATGTTATTTGTCAGTATTTCAGTGTGTCTTAATAGAGCATACGGACTCCTCTTTTAACTATAACCACAGTTTGTTTCTTTAAAACAGATGACCAAGGGTTACCACATCTCTGACAAAAATGCTTGAGAAAGGAGAAGGTCTCAGGAAGACCCTTAAATGCGATGACTTGACACAGTGACATCGAGAATGAGCTTGAGCCCGCTCGAGATGGGGAGCGTGGCTTAAGACAGGCCAAGGCTGCTGTGAGTCAGAGTTAACTCAACAGGCCCTGACAACAAAAATACAGTACCGACTAATTCACAAGTCTAAAGAGTAATTGGGAGGAAACAGATTACAATGGGAGATGACAAAGAGACAAGAACTATCAGTCATACATTCATTCAGGTAAATGATAAAACACTATGTACTCTTATAAACAGCTCTTAAGTTTGTGCTTGTCGCTCAAATAATTCAGAGAATTAAAAATATCTCTCTTAGAAATTAAAATTGTGACAGGAAATGAGAACTAGAAAGAAAAAAATGTAATGCAAAAATATAAGAGTAAAGAGATAAATTCTAGACAAGTCTAGAAAGTCCAATGTAAAAATGATGGAAACTCCAGAGAAAGAGAACATGAAAATACCAGGAAAGAAGTGAACAATGAAATAATCTAAGAAGATTCCTGGCTGCTAAAGGAGAGGCATGTTCCCATTTGAAAGGACTTGCTAAATTCCCACCCAAGGTATTGCCCTCTGAGAGTTAGAACACTAAGAAAGGAAGCTAAAATGAAGAAATCCCAAAGTGGAGAGGGGGAAGAAATAACATCATAAACAGAAGATCAGGAGACAAAGTAGCTCAGACTTTTAAAACAGCTGTGTTCAAAGCAGAATAAAAAAAAAAAAGACCCACCTTGGAGGCCTTCAAAATTATGAAGGAAATCTTCAGTCATTTTTTTTATGCCAACTGTGGGGATTGGAATATAGACACTTTACAATATTGTTAAGTCTCAAAAATATATTATTCACACAATCTCCCCCCCCCAAAAAAAGTATCATTCATTCATTCTTTCTAAGTGGCTACCAGAGTCTTCACTCCACTGAGATGAGAGTAGAAAAACCAGTCAAGAGTAAAGGGTTCATGGGAAACAGGAATTAACACAGAAAAGAGACAAAAGGTCCCTTTTGCAAGTCCCTGGGGATTGTGAAGGGACCTGATATAGGAGACAGTTTCTTTCTGAGCCATGTGACTCCTAGCTGTCATCTCTAACTCACCAGCTGCCAATGTGCTGTCAGTTTAACCTGAGGACTGAGTGCCTGTCCTGATCCTTACCTGCCCATGACTGTCTTGAACATGTGCTGATGAAGCTTCTGCTCACTCCTTTTGTGGACTGGATGGCCATTCATCTTACCCCCACAGAGGTGTTTGTTTGCCAGGCTCTGCCGTTTAGAGAGAGAGGGTGTTTGGGAACACAGAATACAGTTGGCTACCCCAGCAACCATATTCCTAATAAATATCCAGGACCTCTGGCCATTCAAGTTTTCAAAATAAAATCTTGACCTAAGGATTTGTATACCTAGATGATAAAATCATCAAGAGAAGTAAAGGACTGAATAACATCTAAGTGGAGAACCTGAAGTGTTTGGAGAGAAGAATAAGAATGTGGTGGGGAGTGGCACATGGAGCTGAGCGTAGATAAGGTTTGCATCTGATTTTCTTTAAATCTTAAATTGCATGTTTTAGACATTCCTCTATCTTCCCATTGGCTTACAGAAGAAAAGCTTAGAGATCTGTAAGATTTACAATTATTATGAAACCCAATGTGAATGAGAATAAACACACATAAAGATTTATAGTCATTGCGAACGCTTGGGAATAGTAGTTCTGCTTTTAAACACATGGAGTGTCCATGAATTGGAATGGACAACTGATGTGAGTGGGTTGTTGTTTTGTTTTTTTATGTGTATAATTCACTTGACAATAAACATTTTACCCTTTAAAAGAAAAAAAAAGAGACAGACCAAGCTGAACAAAACATAACCCTTAAAACACAACAGTTGCCTGATTGGGGAAAGATAGCACTGAATCATCAGCAGGGCAGGAGCCTTGGTGCCAAGAAGAGCACTTAGCAAATTGGAGTCCCATTTGGGGATGAATAATAAATAAGAAGTCTCAAAATGATAAATCATCAACCAAAGCTAAGTTGGCCATTAGGAGCTAATGGGAGAGCCTGCTCAGGTCTACCAGGTTTTCAGAGCCATGGCTTCTGCTAAATGATACTAGGTCATGTACATGAAGGCATCTGCCACTGTCCCCACCTCTCCCTACAAAGAGTAGAAGAAGGGGGTCTTGAGGTAATTTTAGGTGATTTACAGATGTGGACTTAAGCAGCATTGAGTCCCATAAAAAGGTATTTCATTTTCAATTATCTTTCATCCTTGCAGTGTATGTGGAGGATCATGATACTTTTGGATGCTAAACCAGTTACTATCTAGTTATCCCAGCTTTTGGAAACCTTATTTGTGTAAGTGTATATAACAGTGGACTTTTTAATGGCTAGTTTTTTTCACAAAGAGATCCTCAGGCCTTTCTTCTGAGGCACCTCTAGATAGACTCAAGTGCCAGCTTTTAAGTTGTTGTTGTTGTTGGTGGTGGTGGTGGTGGTTGAATTGCTTGTGACTCATGGTGACCCTGTACAACAGCTTTGAAGCCTGCCCTGTCCTGAGCTAGTCTCTCTGATTCTAACACACCTACACCCCTTAACACAGTTACTGTGTTAATCTATCTCATCTGGGGTCTTCCTCTCCTGCACTGTCCCGCCACCCTTACAAGCATGATGCCCTTCTCCAAGGTCTGGTCCCTCCTGGCCATGTGTCCAAAGTATGTGAGACTGAGCTACAAAATCCTTGTCTCCAAAGAACAGCCTGGTTTCACCCTCTCCAGGACAGATCTTTTTGTTCTCTTGGCAGTCCACTGTCTGTTCAGTACTCTTCCCAGCACCACAACTCAAAAGCATCAGTTCTTCATCTATCATCTTTATTTGTTGTCCAGCTCTCTGATGCATAGGAAGTAATTGCAAAAACTATGGCTTGGATCAGGAATACCTTAATCTCTAGACTGACATCGTTGTGCTTCAGTATTCTGTAAAGGTCCCTGACAGCAAATCTTCCCAATACAATGCATCTTTTGATTTCCTGGCTGCTGGTACCAAGAGTGTTGATTGTGGAACCAGGCAAGCCACAGCATGGTGCTGCCAATTGGTCCAGAGATGAGAATCTTTGTTTTCTTGATGTTGAGCTTCAATCCATATTGAAGACTGTAGTTCCTGGCCTTCTGCAACAAATACTTCAGGTCTCCTAGGTTTCACCAAGCAAGATTGTGTCATCTGCATAGCACAAGTTGTTGATGAGTCTTCCTCCAATCCTGAGGCCACATTCCACCTCATAGTCCAGCCTCCTGAATGACCTATTCTGTACATAGATTGAAAAGGTATAGAGGTAGGTTGCATCCCTGACATACACCTTTTCTGATTTTGAACCATGCAGTGTTTCCTTGCTCTGTTCTGATAACTACTTCCTGGTTAAAGCATAGGTTTTGTGTAAGCACAATTAAGTGTTCGGGATTCCCATTCTTCCCAAGGATAGCTACAATTTGTCATGATCCACACAGTCAAATGTCTTTGCATAGTCAATGAAACACAGACATTTGTCTGGTACTCTCTGCTTTCAACTAAGACCCATCTGACGTTGGCCATAAAGTTCCTAGTGCCACAGCCTCTTCTAAACCCTACTTGTACATCTGGCAGTTCTTTGTCAATGCACTGTTGCAGTCATTTTTGGATAATCTTCTCTAGGATCTTGCTTGCGTGTAACATTAGTGATATTGTTGTATAATTTCCAGACTCTGTTGGATCACCTTATTTTTTTAGAACGGGAATAAATATGGGTCTCTTTCAGTCAGTTGGCCAAGTGGTTGTTCTTCAGATTTATTCGCACAATCTAGTGAACACGTCAAGGGCTGCATGTGTTTGTTGAAGCAGGTCAGTTGGTATTTCATCAATTCCTGGGGCCTTGCTTTTTGCCAGTTCTGTCAGAGCAGCTTAAATTTCCTCCTTCAGTATCATTGCCTCTTCATCATTTGCTGTTTCATAAAATTCTTTTGTTTTAGCCATTTCTTGCTGGTACAGTGATTCTGCGTACTGTTTCCATCTTTTTTTGATGCTTCCTGAATCATTCAACATTCTACCCATAACATTGTTAAATATTGTAACTCGAGGCTTAAATTTGTTCTTCAGTTCCTTCAGCTGAAGACATGTGGAGTGAGTTCATCCCTTTTAATTTTTTAACTCCAGTTCTTTGCACTTTCATTATAATACTTTGCTTTTAAGTCAGCAGCAGAATATCTTAGTCATTTATATCATCTAGGAATAATTCCTCTCTAACACTAACTAGCCTTTTGTTTCTTACAGAGAGAAAGCAAGCTGTACGCTTAAAACTTTGTCCAGGATCTGCTGAAATACAGTAATATTTATTTTGTCTTCATTTTACTAATTTGTACATATATCTAATGTATAGAGAATATGTTCCCATTTGCAAGGATGTTGCTGTCAGTTCACCAGCAACTTAACAGTGACACCCTGATGGGAGTAAGCACGACAGAGATACACCACTCCGGGAGAGGATCAGAGAGTCATTCCAGCTTGATTTTATTGGGATAAGCACTGCACTTATATACACACAGGAAAACAGGATAGGGTGGGCTTACAGAGTTGGAACATGTGGATTGGATAGGAGGACCTCAGCCTCTTCCGGACCACTCCCAGCTCAACAGATGCAGCAGTTGTCTTCTCAGGTGGTGAGCTTTCTCAAGCCGGTACAGCCAAACACAGGGGAGCTTTCTCTACTCCATATTAAAGGCTGTTGGGAGGCTTGCACTTATCTGGAGCTCAAGTGATCCATCCTGGCCAGAGGCCTTCCCTTCCTCCCCAACATTCTGCAACACAAGGATGATTAAAAAAAATCTCCCTTTAAGTGGTTTTTCATGTCTATTTAAAGAAAAATAGGAAGTAAGTTTTATACAAGTAGTACCAAGATCTAGGGGAATAAACTCAAGGATGTGATGTTTGTATTATTAAAGTTTGAAAATCCATGCTTATCAAACTGATTGTAGCAAACTCCTGTCCCTTTTTAAGACACATTTTGTCTTGAACTGATAACTCAAATCTTACTGCTAACTTTACCATGTGAATTGTGTGTGTCCCCTTAGAGTCTCCTCAACCTGGATCCCTACCTCCATGCCCACCCCCAGAGGCACTGGCTGGATGTGTGAGTCACTGGAGAACTCCTGACTTAGAGTTTATTCTTCCTTCACTCTTGTGCTCTGTGGTCCAAGACCACCTCACCTCAGTGCCTCAGCGACTGGTAACATGGAGGAGATGCCCCGACATACAGCACGGAGAAGCGGACTGTCTGAGAAAACACACTTCTTCCATCAAATAAATGACCAGTGAGGATGGTTTCCTCAGACAGCCTGGTCCTTTGCTTTGTCTCTGGGAGGAGAGGAGGTTCCAGAGGAAAGAGAATGCATTCTTTTTTTTCCCCCCCTCAAGGAGTCATATTCTGTCATATTCTAGAGGAAATGATAAGACAGGTGTCCATATAGCAAGTGGGAATGAGTAAAAGAAGTATGTTATGTGGTTTTTAGGTACCTCACTGAATATGACTCATCGTGATCCTATGAACAACAGATCTGAACCCTGTCCTATCCTATGCCATCCTCACAATCTGACACCTTGAGCGCATTGCTGTAGTCACTGGGTCAATCAACCTAGTTGAGGATCTTCCTCTCCCTCGTCATCTCTCGACATTTTCAAGCATTGTTGTTATGCACCATGAAGTTAATTCCAACTCACAGCGATGCTATCTGACAACTAAGCATTTAATATTACATTATCTGCATATAATGGAAACAAGCATTTGGTTCAAAGCTTATGAAGCATGTCAGGGTTACACAGAGTGTCAGGCTTAGGATTTCTACTGCTCTCTTTTTTTTTTCTGTTCCATAGTGACTCTTGTTACTGTGAGCTTAAATCCATTGTATCTAAAACTGAGCTCAGCTTCTTCAAATCGGCTTTATTTCTCAGCCTCGCCAGCAGGAACTATTCTCCCTTCTTCCCAGACCACAAACCCTGGTGACCTTTCACTTGTCCAGCAAGTCCTGTATCTGGCCATCCATCAGGTTTTTTCTGTAGCTCACATGCATCTTTTCTTCTCTGCTTCCTCTGCTTGGCCAGGTCTCCATTGATTTCAGCCTGCATTCGTTCATTATTTTCACAATTTTCTCTTCTTCTGAACACATTTAGGTGAGGTTTTACACAGTACACTCTCATGGACATTATCAGGTCAGAAGAAAGCAAGCCTACCAATAGTGCTGCTGCTGCTGCTGTTGGTAGGTGCCATCGAGTCAAGCATGATTCATAGCAACCCTGTGAACAACAGGTCTGAACCCTGTCCTATCCTGTGCCGTCCTCACAATCTCTGACACACTTGAACCCATTGCTGCAGTCACTGTGTCAGTCTACCAGGTTAAGGGTCTTCTCCTTCACTATCCCTCCATCTTCCCAAGCATGGTGTCCCTCTCTAAGGAATAGCCTCTCCTCACAACATGCCTGTCTGAGTAGGAGGAGATAGGACATAAAGGCACAGGGCCATGAGCATCTTTCCAAAAGGGCCAGAGGGAGTGAGAATAACACAGCCTTTTAGCTCTCCAGGACAGAAAGCAGATAAAGAGCCCATAGCCCAGCCCAGTGGTTCCTGTAGAGCCCAACCAGCAGCAAGAGGTTTGTTTATCCATTGCTGACTCACAGTTACAGTAGTGAAAATGGGTTTTATTAGGGAAGTAAATTGGAGAATGGGGGAGGCAAAGAATATCACCCAGTGCAAACCCAAGTTTTAGCCAAGCAGACCCAAGGCACAATTTCTCTATTAATCCAGGCTCTAGTATTAGTTCAGCAGTCAAATCTAAATCATCCAGCAAGGTTTGCCTCAGAGCAGTTATAAGTTAGCTTCTCCTTCAAACATCCAGCAAGAACAGCCACAGTTTCTCCACAGCAATACTACAGTCTCTGCAACACCATCACCAGAGTCTTGCCAAGAGGCAAGATCTGGTCTCCCTCACATCTTGCTGCCACAAGTCTTGCTTGCCTCAAGGTTTGCTCCCCAGTGTGGGAAGCACTTTTTCTCTTATTCTAGTCCTATAGCAGTTGATGATTTGCAAGACCATGTTGATTTGCAAGACCATGTGTGTGCAGTTAAGGAAGCTGTAGACCAGAGAAGGCTAACTAACTATAATGGCTAAGAACAAAAGCCAACTTTTATGCTAACACCACAATGTCTACAGTATGTGAGACAAAGCTTTCTCACCTTTGCCTCCAAAGAGCACTCTAGCTGCACCTTATCCACGACATATGTGTTTGTTCTTTTGACAGTCCAGGGAGGGGATATTCAGTATTCTTCTCCAACACTACAGTCCAAAGGCATCAATTCTTCTTCTGTCTTCATTGTCCAGCCCTCAGCAGCATAGCAAGTGATTGAAAAGACCATGGTTCAAAACAGGCACACCCTGGTCCTCAAACAAATATCATTGCTTCTTAATAATTTGGAGAGGACCCTGACTGCAGACTTACTCATAGCAGTATCTCTCCTGACTGTGTGATTGTGTGTTGATTGTGAATCCAGTATGATGAAGTAATCGATAGTTTCCAATCTTTTATCCATCTATTATGATGTTGCCTACTGGTCAGGTGGTGAAAATTTTTGTTTTCTTGATGTTGAGAAGCAATTCATATTGAAGGCTACAGTCTTTGTGTTCTTCTGCAGCAAGCATTTCAGGTCCTCCTAACTTTCAGCAAGCAAGGTTGTATCATGTGCATAATGAAGGTGATTGATGAATTTTCCTCCAGTCCTGCCCAGGCCTGCTAATAGTAAAGCTCAGTAATTTGTGTTGCAACAGCTGTTTGTCATTAATAAGTACTCACATTGGGTGTACAACAGTGGTATAGATAAATCAGCTGCTGTGAATTAACCTTTTTTCCCACTTGGGGAAGCACATAGGGAAACACAATTATATTCAATACTGTTTTCAAAGCTCAGCTTTCACAAACTTTGTTGCTTAGTTATTGATAGTAAGAGAAGGAGGACAGCACCTGGGTGGATGTCTGAAGAGACTCTAAATATTGCACTAGAATGCAGAAAAGCCAAGACAAAGAGAAGAAATTAGAAAGTTAAAACATTGAACAGAAGTTGAAAAAAAGGTAGCTAAGGAAGCTGAGGAGGACCTCATGCACTTGCTGCGAAGGGTCAAGGACTGCAGCCTTCAGTATGGACTAAGGCTCAATGTCAAGAAGACAAAGATTCTCG
>NW_006399787.1:16264648-16294332 GCF_000299155.1 Elephantulus edwardii
CTTAAAGAGGCTAGGAGCAGAATATTGAATGATCCAGGAAGCATCGAAAGAAGCTAAAAGGAATTATACAGAGACACTGTATCAAAAAGAATTGACTGACAAAGAAGAATTTAATGAAATAGCATATGGTCAAGAATCAGTGGTAATAAAGCAAAAAGTTCAAGCTCCTCTGAAAGAATTGACCAGAAATTGATGGAATACCAGTTGACATATTTCAACAAATATACAGCCCTGGATGTGCTCACCAAGTTGTGCCAAGAAATCTGGAAAACCTGGCTCACTAACTGGAAGAGATCCATATTTCTTCCCATTCCCAAAAAAGGTGATCCAGTGTAGTGTGGAAATTGTAAAAAATTCTCACAAAGAGCACATGCAAGCAAAATCTTACTGAAGATTATAAAAAAATGACTAGAAAAGTACATTGATGGAGAAATACCAGCTGGGTTTGAAGAAGCCTTGGTACTAGGGATGTCATTACCCATGTCAGATGATCATGGCTGAAAGAAGAAAGTACCAGAAGGATGTCTGTGTTTTAAGGACTATACAAAGGCATTTTGACTGTGTGGATCACAGGGAATTGTGGCCAACCTTGAGAAGAATGAAAATCCCAGGAACTTGGTTGTGCTCCTGTGGAATCTGAACCTAGACCAGAAAGCTGTTGTCCCAGCAGAGCAAGGGAACAGAGTGTGGTTCAAAATCAAGGAAGGAGTGCAACAAGGATGTTTCCTTTCTCTATACTTTTTTAGTCTATATGCAAAACAGATCATTCAGGAGTCTGGACCTTATAAAGAAAATGTGGCATCAAGATTAGAGGAAGACTCATTAATGACCTGCATTATGCAGATGACACAACCTTGCTTGCTGAAACTGAGGAAGACTCTTCAATATGAATTGTATCTCAGCATCAAGAAAACAAAGATTCTTATCACTGGGCCAGTTGGCAGCATCATGATAAACGAAGGTTGTTAACAATTTTGTCTTGCTCAGATGCACAGTCAACACTCTTGAAAATGAAAAGACGAGTTTCTTTAGGAAAGTCTACTATCAGGGACCTCTCCAAAGTACTAAAGAGTGACAGTGTCATTCTAGAGACTAAGGTACATCTGATCCAGGCCGTGGTCTTCTTAATTTCTTGCTGTGCAACAGAGAGCTGGACCGTGACTAAGGTTAATAGGAGAAGAATTGATGCTTTTGAGTTTTGGTGTTGGAGAAGAATATTGAACATACAATATCATGGGCTGCCAAGAGAACAAACAAATCTGTCATAGAGAAGTTGAAACCAGCTTGTTCCTTGAGGCAAGGATTTTGAAACTTCATCTCACAGACTTTAGGTGTATTGATAGGAGGGAGAAGTCCTTGGAGAAGGACATCATGCTTGGAATGTGGAGGGTTAGTGCAAAAGAGGAAGACCTCAGATGAGATAGATTGACACAATGACTGTGGCAAATTGGATCAGGTGTGTCCGTGACAGGTTGGCTGAGGCTAGGACAAGTTTCAGAGCCATTGTTCATAAGATTGCTATGAATTGTAGTCAACTCGATGGTCTGTAACAGTAACAGTAACTCTCAGGTGTTGTTGCTTGTAGGTGCTTTCGAGATGGTTAAACCTCATAATGACCTATGTACAGTAGAACAAAGCAGCTGCTATGTCCCGCGCCATCTTCACAATTGCTGCCATGCTTGAGTCCATTGTTGTAGCCACGATGCCAGTCCATCTCGGTCAGAGTCTTCTCCCTTTTTTTGTTGTTAATGTTCTAGTATGTAAGAGTTAATGAAGATGGCACAGGATAGGACTGTGTTCTCATCTGTTGTTCAGTGAGTTGCTATGAGTCACACTTGACTTGATGGCACCCAGCAACAACAACTACTTTCCCAAAAGCAGAGAGGAAAGGATGCATGTGAGTTATAGATAAGACCTGGTGGCTGGCCAGATAATAGGACTTTCTAGACAAGGGAAAGGTCACCAGGGTTTGTGGGGTAACTGGGAAAATGGTATTGTCCCTGATGGTGAGATTGAGAGATAAAGCCAACTTGAGGAAACTGAACTCAGTGTGGGTTACAATGAGTTTGATCTGACAGTAACAAGATTCGCTATTGTACAGTAGGAAACACCAGAGTATGATGTCTCACAGCTTTGGGCATGCTGTTAGGAAGGGCCAGTCATTGTAAAAAGAATTTCTCAAAAGGGGGAAGATTAGGGAACGTGAGGAAGACCTTCAACAGGTTGGATCAACACGGTGACTATGTTAATTATTTATCATCTAATGATTAGGCATTATTTGCATGACAACAGTCCAAAAAAAGAGATGTTTTGCAAAGTGGACTGGGGGAGTGATGTGGGGGAGCAAGGAAATTGTGCAACAGTGAATGAATTTTTTTTTTAAAGTGAACTGGGGGTACAGAGGAAAATGTGTAAAAGTCAATGAATAAAAATATAATACTTTGGTAAACTTTCATTGAAATCACAATAAACAGAAAAGAATTAAAATCACAATAAACAGAAAAAAAATCATGGTGACTGTAACAATGGGTTAGCATATATCGGGGATGATGATGATGGCTCAGAATAGGCAAAGCTCAGCTCCATTAATCATATGGTTATTATGAATCATAATCAACTCATTATCATCTAACAACACAACAACAACTGCTTTACTGTAACTATGCAAAGATATTTGCTGTGTGGATCATAACAAATGATGAATAACATTGTAAAGAACGAGAATTTGAGAACACTTAATTGTGCTCATGTGGAACTCATGCACTTATCAAGAAACAGTGGTTTGAACACAACAAGGGATTTAAAACCAAGAAAACTTTGTCAAGGTTGTATCCTTTTACCATAACTGTGCAGTTTGTAAGTTTTGAGTAGGAACCGACTCATAACTGACCCTCCAGCAGATTTTCAGTGGCAGTAAATCACATGGGAAGACATTCCCATCTTTCTCCCTCAGAGCATCTGGTGGATTTGAAATGTGTGCCTTTGAGTTGGTAGTGCAACTTCTTACCACTATGCCAATAGAGCTGATTAAATAATAATGAGAAATTGAACTATATGAAGACGTCAGCATCAGAGTTTAAGACAGACTCATCAATAGCTTGTAATGTGCACATGACGTAATTTTGCTTTCAGAAAACAAGACTTGAAACACTTACTGAAGAAGTATATACACAGTAGTCTTCAGTATGAATTGTACCTCAACAAAGAAACCAAAAATCCTCAATATTAGATCAATTAGCATCATAATAAGTGGAGAAGAGATTGAAGTTAAAAATGGTTTTCTATTTACTTGGTTCTCTAATCAACATCCATTAAAGCAGCAGCCAAGAAATCTAACTTACTCTAATTGACGAATTTGCTGTACAGGACCTCTTTAAAGTGCTAAAGAGCAAGGGTGTTATTTTAAAGACTAAGCTGTGCCTGACCCAAAACAATGGTATTTTCACTTGCTTTATATGCATATGAAAACTGGACAGTGAATATGGAAGACTAAAGAAGAATTGATACTTTTGAATTGTAATGCTGGCAAAGAACCTGGAATATGCCAAAGAACAAACAATTTTCTTTTGTAGCAAGTGTAGCCAAAATGTTCCTTAGAAGTTTGGATGGTAAGATTCATGTCATACTTTGGGCATGTTATCAGGAGGGAGTAGTCTCTAGGAAAAGAGGAAATGCTTGGGCAAAGATCTTTGAGAAAGAGCAAAACTCTCAATGAGACAGACTGACTTAGTGACTGTAACCATGAACTTAATTAAGCATAGCAGAGATTGTGTGAGGATGGTCAGGGTCAGCCTGTGTTTCCCTCTGTTGTGTATGAGGTTGCTATGAGTTGCAGTTGACTCATGGCACCTATTAGCAACAAGAACTAAGTATGTTGTCCTTCTCCAGGGACCAGCTCCACCTAATAACCTGCCCATCCATAGTGCACTAGATGAAGTCTTGTCATCCTTGCTTCTAGTCAACATTCTGGCTTTATCTCTTTGTTGGACAGATTTGCTTATTGATCTTGAAAAATGAATGTGATATTTGTACTGGGATTGCATTGAACATGTCGATTGCTTTTGGTAGGATTGTCATTTTCACAATATTGAGTCTTCCTATCCATGAACAGGGAACATTTTTCCATTTAAATAAATAGGTTTTTTTATTGTGTCTCGCAAAAAATGTTCTGTAGTCTTCTTTGTATAGGTCTTTTGTGTCTGTAGTTAGGTTCACTCCCAAGTACCTCAATTTGTGGTTGGCCATTGTAAGTAGTATTACTTTCTTGGTTTCCTTCTCTGAGTTTTCTTTGTTACTGTAGAGGAATCCCACTGATATTTGGATGTTGATCTTGTATTCTGCCACTCTACTAAATTGGTCTACTAGTTCTAACAGTTTTTTTCTTGAGTCTTTGGGATTATCTGTGTACACTATCATATCATCTGTACATAGTGACAGTTTAACCATCTCTTTGCCGAACAGGATGCCTTTTATTTCCTTCTCTTGTCATATTGCCCTAGCAAGTACTTCCAATACAATATTGAATAGAAGTGGTGATAGTGGGCATCCTTGTCTGGTCCCCAGAACACTATTATTAAAATGGAATCCTACTGTGGTGCACATGGCTAACCTCCTTGTCTGCTAAATTAAAGTTTGAAGGTTCGTGTTTACCCAGAGATATCTTGGAAAAAAAGTACTGACAATCTCCTTCTGAAAAATGAGCCATTAAAATCCCATGTTCTGTTTTAACAATTGCTTCTTGGACCACGTACAGGTTTCTTAAAAGCACAGTTAAGTGTTCTGTGATTCCTTTTCACTTGTAATTTGTTAAGATCCATACAGTCCAGTGCCTTTGCATGGTCAGTAAGGCACAGATATCTTTCTGGTATTCTTTACTTTCAGCCATCCATCATTCAGGATCCATCTGATAATCAGCAATGCAAGTCCTTGTCCCCTGACTTCATCTGAACCCAGCTTGCATTTCTGGTAGTGCCCTGTCATAACATAATATAGACTTTTAAAGATGTGTTACGTAATATCAGAATAGGTTTTTAAAGGCGGATTAGTTTGTTAGGTAACTGAACAAAGATCACAGAAGGATGGAGATGAGCAGCGATCAGCCCAAGGATCTTGACTGAAATTGGAATACCTTAGATAGAACCCTGGTAGTGCAGTGACTAAGTGTTCAACTGATAGATAGGTGAAAAACTAGTTGTTTGAACCCAATAGCGGCTCCATAGGAGAAAGATGTCAAAGTCAGCATTGTATGTTTCAGACTGTGAACCAAAAGATCAGCAGTCTGAATCCACCAGCAGTTTCACAGGCGAAAATGGCCAGTCTCCTCCCATTGAGATTTCTAGCTTCAGAAACCCAGGGGAGGGTCAGATCACTATGTGTTAGAACTGACTTGATGGACTTGGGTTCAGTTTTGGTATTATTGATTTGTTTGTTATTTTTTATTGTGATTTTAATGGAAGTTTGCAGAAAGGTTGAGTTTTCATTCACTCATCAGTGCTTATTCTCTTCCCTTCACTCCTCCCACACCCTTCTCCCAGTTAACTTTGTAGTGTACTTCTTATTCCAGATTGTTAATTGTCCAGTTAGTACCTCGTCAACCCTTTCTTTCAGTTAGTTCTTTCATTCATCTGTTCACATGCAGAGTTCATTAGCTGTCCACTCTTCTCCTGTTCTCCCTACCACCACCACCCCGTGTCTGTCCTATTTTATAACAGCAGTCTTATGTGGTATTTTCCTTTTGTTACTGAGATATTTCACTCAGTATAATATATCACAGACTCATCCATGTTGTGTGGTGTTTTATAAGTGTGTTGTTTTTCAGTCCTGTGTAATATTCCATTCTATAGATATACCACAGTTTTTCTATCCATTCATTTGTTGACAGGCAGTTGGGCTGCTTCCCTCTCTCTCCTTCCTATTATGAATAATGCAGCAATGGCCATGCTGTGCAGTACATCTGTTTGTGCCTTGGGTCTCATTTCTTTAGGATATATTCCCAGTAGTGGAATGTAGTTGTTTGGTATATGCCATCAAATCACCTGTGACTCATAGCAACCCTGTGTACATTAGCTTAGAACCCTGCACGATCCTGCACCAATCTCACTGCCTCCAACAGACTTAATCCCATTTCTCCAGTTACTGTGTCAGTCCATCTCATCATCGGAGGTCTTCCTCTCCTGTGCTGTCCCTCTACCCTTCCAAGCATAATGTCCTTCTCCAAGGACTAGTCCCTCCTAGCCACATGCCTTAAGTAAGTGAGACTAAGCATCCAAATTTTTGCCTCCAGGGACCACCTTAGTTTTACCCCCTCCAGGACAGACCCATTTGTTCTCCTGGCAGTCCACAGTATCTTCAGTGCTCTTCTCCAGCCCCACAACTCATAGGCATCGATCCTTTTTCTATTATCACTAGTTGTTGTTTAGCTCTCTGATTCATAGCAAGTAATTGCAAAGACGATAGCTTGTATCAGGTGCACCTTAGTCTCCAGACTGACATCATTACTTTTCAGGACTCTAGCGAGGTCCCTGACAGCAGATTTTGCCCAATCCATTTCCTCTTGTGATTTCCTGATTGCTGATGCCAAGAGTGTTGATTGTGGAATCAAGAAAGCGGAAGTTGTTAATCCCAATCTCTTCTTCGTCTATCATGAAGCTGCTATTTGGCCTAGTAGTGAGATCTTTTTTTCCCCTTGATGTTGAGGTTCAGTCCATTTTGAAGACTATAGTCCTTGACCTTCAGCAGCATATGTCTCATGTCCTCCTCAGTTTCAGCATACAATTAGTGTGTTAGCTGAGTCAAATAGTATTTCTATTCCCAGCTTTTTTAAGAAAGCACTAGACAATCTCCCATAGTAATTGTACCATTTGCCATTCCCACCAGCAGTGAATGAGAGTTCCTGTTTTTTCCACATGCTCGCCAGTATTTATTGTTTACTACCTTCTTGAACAGGAGGGGAGAATCACGAGGTTGCAGAGTTTGGTGGGCAGAGGGAAGGAGTGAAGGAATTCGGAAATATCCACTGGGGATCCTAAAAGACAGAATCATAGTGGGCATAGATCAATGATGATGACTTATAAAACACAATGTTTGGGACTGATCGTGTGAAACACAATGTATATATAAATGAAACACAATGTATACAAATTTTTATGTAAACCAATATAAAATAAAAATAATTTTTAAAAGAATAATGTAATTGTTAAAGAAATGGATAGTCCCACCTTTCTCTTGCAGAGCAGCACATAGTTTCAAACTGCCAACCTTTCACATAGCATCCAGGTACTTAACCACCTAGGATGATAACCACCAGAGATACTCACAGATACCTGTAAGGGAGGTGAAACCTTCATAAGGGCCTTGTGGTGGAGGGAATAAGGAATCCCTAAGCGCAGTGTTGTTCTATTAGGAAGCAGCATGAAGGACAAGCAGGGCTCCCAGTTAGTTGGACGGGGCAACCGAGTCAACATTTTTCAAGTTGTTGTTCTGTCTTCAAAAGATTCTTTTCTCCACATTCTCCTATTCAGCTATGAATGACAGGGGTGATAGCCTTCTTCTGTCTCGAAAATCCTATAGACTGAGATCTGTGAATTCCATGTGACTCAGTGTCTGGCCCATGAGGCGCTATGCTTTCACAGTCTTTGGAACCATCCAAGTACCACTTGTTGTTAAGTGAATTCCTTAACACCTTCCTCTGTAAACGGATGCCATTGTTCTGTATCACTTTGGAGAGGTCCTTGATAGCAGGTGTTTCCATTGCAACATGTCTTTATTGACTCTTGTTCCCATGGAAGGTGATTGAACATCCAAGTAAAATGAAATTGTTGACAACTTTAATCTTTCCTCCATCCTTAATGCTGTTGCCTACTGATCCAATGGTAATGATTTTTGTTTTCTTAATGTTGAGATGTAATCCATATTGAAGGTTGTAGTCTTTGATCTTCTGTGGCAAGTGCTTCCAGTCCTCATAATGACCTGTTGTGTCAGAGTAGATCTGTGACAGGAATTTCAATGACTCTTTTTTTTTTAACTTAAGTCATCAGCTATTTCCTCCAAAGTTCCCTAATAGCATTGACCCAGGACTCCATACCACTCTTGAAAATAAAAGCTTGATCTTCATATTTCCAAAGATCTAGCTGGTGCTCAATCAGACAGAACTCCTTATACTCTTTTGAGGATTATCTCCCACAGAGTGCATTTTGAAAAAACTGTATTGAAATATACATAATAAAGCTTTCTGAGGTTGCCCTTGTTACTGGAACTGTTATGTGTGAGAGGTGCATTAATTGGTACCCTAATAGAGCTAAGACAGCTAATGCACTACAGCGGTCCACACAGGGTCACATTCCAGGGCCACCTAGCAGAAGGATGTCCAAGCAGCCCTTCTCATAAGAGCCAACTGTGGGTCCACAGCTCTCCCCGTCCCCCCACCCCTGGATGTGAGTGAGCCTTATGGTTTCGAGGTTAAGAGAATGGGATGTAGAGTCTGTCAGATTTCCATGTCTTTACTTCTTAGTTGAAAGACTTTGAGAAATTTGCTTGATGGTGTTAGCTCTCAGTTTCCTCATCTGTAAAATGGAGACGGCAATGGTCCCTGCCTTATAAAATTATAAAATTATTGCTAGGATTTAAAGTGATACTTGGTACGAAGCTAAATGCATTGTAGGAGTTTAAGAAATGGTAGTTCTTAACAATAATCCACAAGAGATCCATTGGTAGTGGTGATGTTATCAAGTCTACTACAACTCATAAGGACCCTATGAACAACCTTCCTCTATCCTGTGCCATTGTCCATTGTTACAGTCACTGTGTCAGTCCATCTTGTTGAGCGTCATCCTCTCTTTCTCTGACATTCTGCCTTATCTCTCATGATATTGTCTATCATTCTGCTTGTGAGGATTTTTGTTTTCTTGATATTGGGATGTAATCCACCTCTAAGACTTTGCTCTTCTGCAGCAAGCATGTCAAGCCCTCTTCGCTGTCAGCAAGGCAGCTTGTGTCATCTGCATAATGCAAGTTGTTCATAAGTCTTCCTCCAATCCTGATGTCTCATTCTACTTTAGATACCTTCTCATATGAATAGTTCAGCACACAAATTGAATAGGTGTGAAGGAAGGATACATCCAGGTGCACACCTTCCCTTAGAGATCGTGTAGGAGAGACCCAGAAGAGAACAGGAGAACTGTGGTGTATTCAGTGGTTTCCCTGTGATTAATGCCAGATCTCTTTTCTTCTGTATTCCTTTCCTTGCCTAGTATTGATCCTCCAGAAGGTGGAGAATGGAGACCTGAGCAACAAGATCCTGAAGATCACTGACTTTGGCCTGGCTCGTGAATGGCACCGAACCACCAAGATGAGTGCCGCAGGGACGTATGCTTGGATGGCCCCTGAGGTGATTCGTGCCTCTATGTTTTCCAAAGGCAGTGATGTGTGGAGGTAAGGTCTGACAGTGTAGAAACAATATTTTTTCATGGGCTATTTTGGCTGCACACATGCTTCAGAACTTAGGAAATCAAGGTTACATAGAATCCTAGAATCCCAGGTGCCCAAAGTAGGTCTGAGTAACCTCCTAAGATCATGCTACACTCATTATTACAGAATGTAGTTTTTAATCTAATTGTCAAAGAACGATGTTCA
The DNA here is from genome assembly GCF_000299155.1 of Elephantulus edwardii. Classification (NCBI taxonomy): domain Eukaryota; kingdom Metazoa; phylum Chordata; class Mammalia; order Macroscelidea; family Macroscelididae; genus Elephantulus; species Elephantulus edwardii. The sequence continues at coordinate 16,274,279 of NW_006399787.1, forward strand.
CTGCTTCCGTGTACTCAAATCCCTTTAGGTTTGTGGTTAGCACCACTTTTATGTAGGACCCTTGGAGTCCATGATGGCTGTCTTAGAAAGCAGTTAGATTCCAAGGCCAATGTGTATGTATTCCTGTCTCTGACATAAAATCATTTAAGGACATCTAGTCTCACTCCTGGAGACCTTCTCCAGGCTCATCCTGCTTTCTTAGAAGCATGCCGAGCTTTCCATTTAAAGACTGTTACTTGTAGTCTTGGGAGGGAGATTAACCAGATGCTCTCACTGTAAACTCCTGAACACGTGACTGTTCTTTATGAGCTCTCTTTTTTCTTGGTGGACTGGCTCATTTTCCTTTCCTACTGTGCAGTTAATCCTTTTGGCAAGGCTCCCTGTTGGATATTGACTTAATAATGGGAGAGGGAGAATCTCAAGCATGCACCAGGATACTATACACACAGACTTGAAATGTCCTACCATTCCCCTAGTAAATGTCATCCTAGCATGTTGCAAGAATGTGGATCTGCTTGAGAACTCTTATCCTCACTAATAAATGAGCACCTACGGAGCATACATTCTTTCTCATATTGGGCAGTAGCAGCACCTTAGTATACTAGAGAAAGGACGATAGATTATCACTCTACTTCAGCCTGTGAATTTATTGTTTTCTGATATGTGAGCTTTGGTATGCATATGTATCTTTTTAATAGCTCTGTTGAAATATAAGGCTATTTCAGGCTGGGAAGATGAGCAGAACAGCCAGATTCTGCTAAGATGTATTTTCTGGTTTGGGGCTGAGACTTGAGTGTGACTGTTGTTCACAATAGGGTACCCATGAGCTGATTGGATTTGGCCTTGTATTTTAAAGGGCTTCCGGGCCCTTGGGCCTGCTTTTTGTGGATTGGCGTCCACTTCCAAAAAAAAAAAAAAAAAGGCGCTTGCCTCTAGGAAACTCTATGAACTTGGAGAAAAGGTGAAAGTTTTGTGTTCAAGACTTTCATACATAGGGTCATTATGGGTCATCTATAACTCTACAGCACTTAACAACAACAATAACATTGAAATATAATTAACATTTTACATCCTTCACCCTTTTAACTTATATACAGTTTTAAGGGGTTTTAGTATATTCATGAAGTTGTCCATCGATCATCACTCTATCCATTTCCTAGAGCTGCTGTAACAAATTAACATAAGTTGTCCACTTATAACAACAGAAATATTTTCTCTTACAATTTGTTTTTATTATACTGTGCACTAAGATTAAGAGCATACTATTAATCAGAAGTCTCAGCCTTAATCGCAAATGCTCATCCAGTTATATGAATCCATAATGTCTGGTAGTAACCGCTCCCTCTGTGGCTCACTTCCCCAGTTCCTCTGTGATCTTTTGGGTTTGGTGAAAAGATTCGCTTGAAGGACCTACAGAAACTTAGATCTATCAGGGGAATGACTTACATGATTGCAGATATGCAGGCAGGTTTTTTCACAGAAATTGGTGAGCAATAGACCACACTGGATGCTTAAGTACAAACATGCTGCCTTATGTGTTGGTGTTTTCCAAATTCACCCCAGTGTGGAGAGTGCTCCTGGTGCTGATCCTCTAGCTGTTGCTGATTTATGAGACCTTGCTATTTAACGAAGCCAATGTGTCCACAGTTAAGGTAATGGCTAAAAATGCCAACACTAGGCTTAACACTGCAAAATCCTATAGGCCACAATTAAAAAAATGAAGGCTTCATTAGACAACACTCCCTCCAGAGGCTCTAAGGAACATTTTTTTTTCCTTGCTCTTCCAGTCTCTGATGATCCTGGTGTTCTCTGGTTTATGGACAATAACATCATTCCAAATTCTGCTTCTGTCATCAGACTGCCTTTTCCTTTTCTGTTTCCAGCCTTTTTCTACTTTTCTGTTATGAGGCCAGTAGTTAGATTTTATGTCCTGTCCAGATAATCCAGGATGATTTCATTTTAAGATCCTTAATTTAATTGTGTCTGCAGAGACCCTTTTTTTATATGAGGTCACATTTATGGGTCTAGGGATTGGGACATCATTATATCCTCTTGGACATACCATTCAACCACTGTTTAATTTCAGAATTTTTTTTTTATCATTCAAAAGAGAAACATCATAGCAATTTACAGGGAGCTCTGGTAAGGAGTTGTGCTGCCAACCCAAAGGCACGTGGTTCAAATTCACCAGCTGTTCTATGGAAGAAAAATAGACAGTCTCCTCCTGTACAAATTACTGCCTCTGAAAACTCGCTGGAGAGTCAGTCATGAGTTGATTCAAGCTCAGTGGTACATAACAACAGCAACAATTTAGCAACAACACATTAACAGTGACTCTTAAATTTTCCCTTTCCCCAGTCCCTGGCTAAACACTTGTATACTTTCTGTTTCTGTGAATTTGTCTATTGTGGATATATCATGTAAATGGAATGTAAGATGTGTAGCTTTTCATGTTTAGCTTTTCTTACTTAGCATAATGTTTTCAAGGTTTATCAGTATTACAGTTTAAATCAGAACTCTATTCCCTTTTATTGCCCATTACTATTCCATTGTATTAACATAATTTCATCTTGCTTATCCATTTATCACCTCATAGATATTTAGGTTTTCCACTTGCGGCTGTTATGGATAATGATATGAACATTTGTATACAGGTTTTTTGTAGAAATAGGTTTTTCATTCCCTTGGAGATAGATATATAGAGATATATAGGAATAGAATTGCTGTATTATATAGTAACTCCGTGTTTAAGGACTGCCAGACTGTTTTCGAAAATGGCAAGTAATTGCAAAGACCATGGTTTGGATCAAGTGCACCTTAGTCTATAGACAGAAATTGTTACTCTTCAGTACTGTAGAGAGGTCCCTGACAGATTTTTTCCAATGCAATTCGTCTTTTGATTTCCTGCCAGGAGTGTTGATTGTGGAACCAAGCAGGCTGAAATTGTTGACAGTCTCAATCTTTTCTCCACCTATGTGCAGCTCTCTTTCATAGGATAAATCAAGTAGTCCATCTTGTTTCAAGGGCTAACCTCTTAACCTTGCCCTTTGGCTGTACATCCTGAGAATAGGCTTAAGTAGTGTCAGGTGAAAGGTATCTAATAAAATTATTCTACTCTTTGAAAGGAATAACTTGAAGGTAAACCACAGAGCAACATGTTGGATGAAGTATCTTGGGAGTTGTCACAGAGTGTGCTAGTGGGTGTCTAGTTAGAACTGTTCCTCTAAATGAAGTCTCCTTCTCAGCTTGGTTGATGGTTTGAAAATAATTCCCTCTTCTCCAAGTGAGCTTTCTCAGCTTCTGTGCTGTTGGGTTTCTTTAGAGGACACTATTGATTGAACAATTAAATAGGGTTTTTAATCTTTCCCTCCATAATCCCTCCCATCTAAATGGCTCTGATCTCAAATTTTTCTCCATAAGAGGAAGTGTGCTCCTTGCTATTTTTCCAGCAATACATGTATTCACCAATAGCAGCTCTTAACACCTACAAATGTTTAAGGACTCTGTGCTGAGTGCTCTGCACCATTGATCTCATTCATTCCTCATAACACTTTCCAAAAGTAGAAATTATTTCCATTTTACAGGTGAGGTAATAGTGGCTCCGCAAGTTTAAGTGACATGTTGAAGTTCACTCAAGTTGTTGTTATGTGCAATCCTATGCACAATAGCTCTCAACCTTGCCCTATCCTGAGCCTTACCTCCATTACCCCTGGTACTGCGTCAGTCCATCTCATCTGGGGTCTTCCTCTCCTGTGTTGTCCCTCCATTCTTCCAAGCATGATGTCCTTCTCCAAGGACTGATCCCTCTTCGCCACATGCACAAAATATGTGAGATAGAGCCTTAGAAATTCTTGCCTCCTTGGAGTAGTGAGAGAAGACCTTCACCCTGAAACCCACAGCGTCCCTTTTCAGCAGGAAGTAGCTAAGAGAATACGCCATCCCCTTTTCCTTATGAATCAGGGTGAAGTCTCTCTCAGGGAGGAGTGATAGGGAATGGCAAGGGACACACTGACAAAGGAGATTAATCAGAACTGGCTTTGACAAGCAGTGTGGCAATTGGACAATTAAAACAGACGGGGGCGGGGAGAAGAATGAACTGGGGATGAGGGTGGAGAAAACAGTGCAACGATGAATGAATGAAAACCCAAAAGCTCTGTAAATGTTCATGAAAACTAATAAAATTTAATTAAAAAGGAAAAAAAAAAGAATAATTTCTTGCCTCCAAAGAACAACCTGGTTGCATCCTCTCCAGAACATATGGTTTTATTTTCTTGGCAGTCTCTGGTATGTTAAATTATCTTCTCCAGCATCATAACCCAAAGGCAATGATTCTTCTTCTGTCATCCATAGTCATTGTCCAGCTTTCTGGTACATAGTAAGCAACTGCAAATTTGATGGGCTGGGTCAGGTGTACTTTAGTCTCTAGACTGACATTGTTACTTCTCAGTATCTGGAAAGGTCCCTGACAGCAGATTTACCTAATGCGATTTGTCTTTTGATTTCCTGACTGCTGATGCCAGGAATGTTGATTGTGGAGCCAAGCAAGCTGTCTCCTCTCATGGCGCTGCTGATTGGCTCAGTGGTGAGAATCTTTGTGTTCTTGATGTTGAGCTTCAATCCGTATTGAAGACTACAGTCCTTGACCTTCTGCAGCAAATGCTTTACATCCTCCTCAGTTTCAACAAGCAGGGTTGCATTATCTGCATAATGTAGGTTGTTAAGGAATCTTCCTCCAATCCTGATGCCCCTTCATAAAGCCCAGCCTCCCGAATGATCATGTAGGTTGAAAAGGTATGGAGACAGGACGCATCCCCAATGCACTCTCTTCCTGATTTTTGAACCATGTAGTGTTTCCCTGCTTTATTCTGAGGACGGCTTCCTGGTCCAAGTATAGGCTTCACATAAGCACAATCAAGTGTTCTGGGATTCCCATTCTCCTCAAGGTTAACCACAATTTCTTGTGATCAACACAGTCAAATGCCTAGCTCTTATAAATTGTAATATAGTTGTTACATGCTATCGAGTTGGAACTGACTCATAGCTGAACTTCTAGTGGATTTTCACAAGATGTAAATTACACGGAGGTGATTGTTCATCTTTTACTCTCAGAGTAGCTGGTGGATTTGAACCCTATGCCTTTTGGGTTGGCATTGCAACTCCTTACCACTAGGCCACTAGAGTTCTCTAAAAATTGTAATAGTAAAAGCATAGTCATTATAGAAAAGATAGATAAAATATAAGTAAGCAAAATGAGAAAATAAAATCATTCTATGTGACTAACATAATCTGTATATATTTTGTTGAACTCCTGTTCATATGCTCATTGAGCCATCTCTTTAAATGAGGACCATTCTGTTTTGGACACTGCCTTTGACTCTATCGTGATCATATTACCATGTTAATAAGTACACCACATCAAGAATATACTGATATATATCTTACATACATATGTTAAGAAACATACATATGTTAAGAAATACGTAATTTTGAGAGTTTAGTTATCAAGAATTGTATATTACTTTACAATTTGCAAAATTCTTCCATATATACTAATTTAATTGCTTTTCTTAAAGATGCTTAAGTAGTGTGTTTCCTGGAATGTGGAATCACAGCCAGTTACCATGGACAAGAGGTTTCCCATCCCATGGAAGGGAGACCTTTTCCTTTCAGCCTGGGCCATCAACTCTTAGAGATGAAACAGTTACTAAGAAAAACAGTTCTAGTCTAGCCGAGGTGTGGATTTGGGGTGTTTTTGCCTGTGAAGTGAAAGCTCTTATCTACATCAGTGTTTTGAAAACAATAAAATAGGGGCTCTCCCCTATTATCTGACCATACTACAGGCTTGAAGGGATTTCTGAACCTCTGGAGTGGTTAATTATTGATACAAATGTGAATTCCCTGAGGGTTTGTGCTGTGAGGACCTCTGGGAAATTGCAGATGGCTCTTTGGAAGCTGGTGGCTCATTTTTGTGCAGTGCTTCAGTTGAACTACCTTTCAGTCTGTTTCTAAGGACCCCTTGACTTTCTCAACTCTTGAGGACAACAAAGTAGGCTAAACCTGAGGCAAGTCTCACTGACTTTTACTGCTCACGGAGTCCTAGGGCTCAGATCTATCTAAATTGTATTTTTTTGGATTCTGTTCCTCCCAAAGGAAAACCAAGTCTTCGTTTATATCCCCCACCTTCTGTTAAAGAGATGCATTGGCAGAAGACATTATTTTTACTAGATTAGTCATCCCTAAAACAATAGAGCCTCTTGCCTGAAATCCATATCTCTCAGCAAGGATCTACCTAACTTTCTCCAGATACCGCTTAATCAGGCCCTTCCATTTGCAGTCACAGGTGGTAATTCTGGATGAAGAGGTACTAGCTATTATTGCTGTTTATTCTTTGTGGCTGCCCTGTCAGATAGGCAGTGCTCTCCCTGTGTATGGGTCAGGAAACCGAGGCTAAGCAAAGTGAATTTATTGCCCCCTGTTACACAACTATTATGTGGGAAAATCAGTGTTTGATGGAAGTCTGTTTTAATACCATTTATGCTCCCTGGAAGTAGCTGTCTCATATCTCTTGTCTGTGTTATTGTCAGTTGTCATTGAGTCACTTCTAATTCATGGTGAGCCCATGTGGGCAGAGTAGCAGTTCTCCATAAGGTTTTGTAGCTGTGGTTTTTCAGAAACAGACTTATATCTCTAGGTTGCTCAGACTGTTAGCTTTTCAGCTCGTAGTCAAGTAATTAACCCTTTTTTCTACTCAGGGATTTCACTCCTATATGTAGCCTTTGAGTTGGTTCTGATTCATAGCACTTTAGCGTTACAACATGTCCAAGATCCAGTGCTGCCCTGCCAGTCTCTGCTGTGTGTAAGCCCTTCACTGAGTCAGTGTTTCTTATTGAGGGCTTTCTCTCCTTCACCTACCCTCTACTTTTCAGGATATAGTATTTTCCCCCCCTAAGGACTGACTTCTCCTGATAACATGTCGAAAATATGTGAAAAAAATGTTTCAACCATCCTTTCTCCTAGCCTTTCAAATGGACAGAAGAGCCAGGAAACAAGACAAGTAAGAGTAGAGCTATATTGGGAGTATGGAAGGTGTCCTGGTTGAAGGTAGGAAAGGCAGAGTCCTTGACTCCTCCACTTCCCACAAGGGCTGAGACATCTCCATGGGAGTTAGCGCTCACGTGGTAAAAGCCATCACAGAGGATCTAAGAGCAGAAACAGAAGACATGTGTGGGTCTTTGAGACATTACACTGTCTTTCCATAAGTTCAGAGACCAGTTGTCTTTCCTGTATGGAGAGAAGAATTTCCTTTGGTTTTGTTGTTTTTCCTGTGAGGTGGAGGATATTAATTCCCAGAGAAGGAGATTGAGGATGAGAATCATTCAAACCTAGCAATAAGATCAAGGAGTTCTAACAAGTCAGTTGGTAGAAGCAGTCTAGCATTCTGACTGGGTAAGTCTCAGTAAAAGTTTAGCAGGGAACATAGCAGTACAATTGGTGGTGGTGTTGAGGGCTGAATCTACAGCATCCAAGAAGCCTGTGGGACCATCCCACTGTGCACGCACACACTCACACACTCACACACTCACACACTGAATGAATGCTTTGTGTATCAGAGATGATGCCAAGTCTGGGAGTTCAGAGATTATAAAGTACTGTCCCTTCCTGTTAGGAGCCCATAGGCTGGTAAACACAACAAGAAGGCATGGGGGCCCCAAGAAATGTCAGACAAACACTTGGAAAAGTGAGGGATGGTATCCTAAAGTATCTGACATTGTTCCCATCAACCTCAGGTTAAACTCCAGCTCCTATCTGGTAGACTTAGACCCTGCTCGACTTTTTCCCAAGATATAAAGAAGAAAAATGATACTATTTTGGGACCTCACTGGGATAAAGGACAAAGTCATCATCTAAGGAGACTACCAGGCCACTCTGAGGGCCATTTTTAGCACTGTTGGGTGCCTGTTCTGTTTGGATAATGGCAGACCACTTGGGGTTTTTGAGCACTCTTGTGCATTTGATCCTCTCCAGAGCACTGCTCTCCCCCGTTCTCTTAGCAGTGAAGGTTGACTCAAGTTCTGTTACTTGCTGCAACACTTACGGATGCTATAGGTAGAAAATTGAATGATCCAGGAAGTATTAAAAGAAGATGGAAGGAGTATACAGAGTCACTGTACCAAAAAGAATTGGATGACACAGAAGAACTTGAAGAAACAACATATGATCAAGAGGCAATGATGATGGAGGAAGTTCAGGCGGCTCTGAAGGACTTGGCAAAAAAATAAAGCCCCAGGAACTGATGGAATACCAATTGATGTATTTCAACAAACAGGTGCCACCCTAGATATGCTCACCAGTTTGTGCCAAGAAATCTGGAGGACACCTACGTGGCCAACTGACTGGAAGAGATCTATATTTATTCCCATTCAAAAAAAAGGTATGGAACAACATAATGTGGAAATTATCATACAGTATCACTCATACCACATGCAAGCAATTCTGCTGAAGATTATCCAGAAATGCTGGAATAACACATCGATAAAGAATTAACAGAAACACAAGCTGGGTTTAGAAGAAGCTGAGGAACTAGAGACATTATTGCCAATGTCAGATGGATCTTGGCAGAAAACAAAGAGTACCACAGATATAGCTATCTATGTTTTATTGACTATGCAAAGCCATTTGACTGTGTTGATCACACAAATTGTGTTTAATGTGGAAGAGAATGGGAGTTCCAGAGCACTTGATTGTGCTTATGCGAAACCTATACTTGGACTGGGAAGCAGTCCTCAGGAAAGAACAAGGAAACACTGCATGGTTCAGCTTGCCTGGTTCCCCAGTCAACATTCTTGGCACCGGCAGTCAGGAAATCAAAAGACAAATTCCATTAGGGAAACCTGCTGTCAGGTAACTTTCCAGAATACTGGGAAGCAACGATGTCAGTCTAGAGACTAGGGTGCACCTGACCTAGTCCATGGTCTTCGCAATTACTTACTGTGCATCAGAGCTGGATAATGACAAGGATGATAGAAGAGTTGTGGTGCTGGAACATAATCTTGAACATACCATAGACTGCCAAAATAAGTCTGTCTTGGAAAGAGTGAAACCAAGTTTCTCCTTGGAGGCTAGGATTGTGAAATTTCATCTTAACATACTTTGGGCATGTGGCCAGGAATGGCCGATATTTGGAGAAGGGCATCATGCTTGGAAGGATGGAGGGACAGTGCAGGAGAGGAAGACATACATAGATGAGATGGAGTAATAGAGTGACTAGAACAATGGGAGTAGGTGTGTTGGAGTCAGTGAGACTGGCTCAGGACAGGGCAAGCTATAGAGCTGTTCTACACAAAGTTGCTATGAGTTGCAGGCAGCTTCACGGAACATAACAATATCTCTGTGATGGTCCATTTCTCTATAATCCGTTTTTCTACCTCTCTCGCTAATCTCTTTATGGATAGCTTCTGTTTTTATCCTGTATCCCAATGTCTGGCATAATAATTGTTGTTGTTGTTGTTAGGTGCCATCGAGTGGACTATGACTCATAGTGACCCTATAAGCAGCCAGCCTGAACCCTGCCCTATCTTCTATGATCCTCATCATATCTGACACACTAGACTCCATTGCTGAAGTCACCATGTCAATCCATCTCTTTTGTGGTCTTTGTCTCTTTCAATGACTATCTTTCTAAGCATGATATCCCTTAATAAATACTTTAAATGAATAAGTAAGTAAACAAATGTAAGAGGACATTTCAAATAAGAAAACTAAAAGTTGGTTAAGGATTCACCATGATCCTTAGCTGTGTCTGCCATTAATATATGCCACTGTATTGATGTCTTCTGCAGAATTATAATACTTGCACGTTTGTTTTAAACATTAAAGACAATGTTTGTAAAACTCCTTACCATCTATGAACACAATACAATGATAAGTATATGTTGGATTCATAATTATTATTATTAATATGATCACTGGTGATTGAAAATTAGTGATGGGTAAAATGAAATTAAAATTGAAAATTAGTGATTGGGGGTTTGACTTGGAAATGCAAGGAGAGTCACTCTTTTGATTGTTCGTAATCTGTAGTTTCATGTCTTGGAAGGGCTGAGTGCAGCATGGTTTTTCCTGGTCCTAATTATGAATTTGTAGAATCATGACTTTTTCTACTAAGCTTTGTAGCTCTCATCCTCTGACTTACAAAATGTGGAAAAGAAATTCTTTGTGTGGACTTGAAAGATCAGGGGAGAATGCTGAAGTCGTCAAAGCTATTATCTGTTGCATTATCTCCCTTATATGTCAGGGAGAATATGTACTAGACAGCAAAGCTGCGTGAGTTATATATTTCCACAGAGTTGTAGCTGAGGTTTAATATCTGGCTTACCTCTTCTCTGTAGCTATGGAGTGCTGCTTTGGGAGCTGCTGACTGGTGAAGTGCCCTTCCGAGGAATCGATGGCTTAGCGGTAGCTTATGGTGTGGCTATGAACAAACTTGCCCTTCCCATTCCTTCCACGTGCCCAGAACCCTTTGCCAAACTCATGGAAGGTAAGTGACCTCTGGCCTGAACTCTGGATTGTTCTTGGTAGACTTTGACCAATTCCTACAGGATCACTGGCTGAAAGGAGAGATAAAATACTAATTCTACAGGGAGGAAAGCTACCTTGATGTCATAAGTATTTCTTCTGTCAGTCTTCTGTAACTATAGAATTTATCTTAATAGCTAATCAGTTACAGTCAGTATTTCAGAATATATAAGAAAATAGCAATATTTATATCAGAGCTTATGTAGAAAAGAACATCTGCAAAGAAAGATGTTCTAAGAAGTTACCTAGTGAAACCTCATCATTTTATAAGTGAGAAACCCAAAATCAAGGAAGATTAAGTGATTAGGTAGTCATTCCCCTTGCTAGTCTAACTGGAATTAGATAGAGCTCACGTTTTCTGATTCCCATTCAAGTGCTTGTCTTCATGTCATTTCATTGACATGGGGAAGAAGAACTTATTTATTTATGGCCAAGTGAGACTCACAGTTAGTTATCCATACCAGCAGTAGAATCACATAGAATTGTGTAATACCATGATATATTGTAGTAGTACTACTTTGCACAGGAAAACTTTTTGAACTCACTTTTCTTATACTTAAAATTACCAATCAGGGTTGGACTAGATGCTGGGACTGTTGTATTTTATTTTCCATGTCACTCTTGATATATAATTGTAAAGTTGGACCCTTGGTTTACTTCCTGAGCCCTACTTGATGTTCTCTAAATTCCAATCTATTTCTGGAAGGAGAAATGAAAGGACCGTCACTAGTAAATAACATCACAGGATATCCTGGTTCTTACATTTGCCTCCCTCCATTCATGCTCTCTGTCTGCTTGTCCCATTCAGACTGCTGGAATCCCGACCCCCATTCACGTCCATCTTTCACAAATATCCTGGACCAGCTAACTACCATAGAGGAGTCTGGCTTCTTTGAAATGCCCAAGGACTCCTTCCACTGCCTGCAGGATGACTGGAAGCATGAGATTCAGGAGATGTTTGACCAACTCAGGGCCAAAGAAAAGGTAAAAATAAAAGGCATCCATTCAGTCAGTGGAACTCTCTTCCCTAGAACCTCTATCTGCCTGACCACCTGATTCTGCATGGCTTGATAGAATAAGACAATTCCTTTCTTCCAAGCTTTATTTGGAGAGAGTTCTCAGGCCTTAGGTGTAACCTAAATGGTTTTGGAATGTAGCAAGATTAAGAAGCAAAAGTCATGAGCTTAACTCTCCCTTCAGAACATCTACAATTGTTCAAACATGGAAAAAGAGCACCATTTCGTACTTATCAGTGGGCTGTTTTTCTCTGTCAGCTGAAAATTTGAGAAAGTTCAGGAAGGGTCTCATGGCTCTACAATGGACTAAAAGGAAATTAACTCAATGTGGGGTCACTGCAATACAGAGAATTGTTACCATGACAGTCTGCCAGTGTCTTGTGGTATCAGAATCAAAAGCAGAATATGGCACAGAAACACCATGGATCTGAAATTGTTAGGCATTTCTCGTGTTATGAAAAAAACAAACCCAAATTGACTCAATAGTTAGGAGGTGCCTAGCCTTCCTTTTTATGTCATTGGTCATTCTCTAAATGACCCCCTCTTTGTACACTTAGTGACCACATAGGTACGGTTTATCACAAATAGTTATACGGGGTCTGCTGGGACATGAAGTTAGGGGCATGAAGATGTCTTTATAGCTTGCTTTATCTTTTCTTCACTATGAGAATTTAGGAAGTTAATAGTAATATACTACTAATAGAAATTATAATTGTACATGGCTTTGTAGTATTACATGGTTTATGGTTTTCTCTTGAAGGGTCTAGTCTGAGCACTATGGCTTCAGCTACAAGTGTTCAGTACAGGTGTAATTAGCCTTCCCTTCGCAGAGCTGCAAGTCAGTGTGGTGTCTGAAAGCACATCACTAATTAAGTAGGTAAGCAGAGCTTCTAACCCTGACCTTCCTGTCCCAAAATCTACAATCTTCTCCATGTCCATAGTTGTTCCCCTTAACAGATGACTTAATAATAATTTCTGTAGCTTATTTGGAGAAATTAAATTCTCATCCAGCATAGCAAGCCTACACAAGTCATGTAGTGGAGTTTCTGATGAGCAGGGGAGTGGGTGGAACTTCACCAACTTTGAACAGAATCATAGAAACTGCTCTGGTTTCTATGCTTGAAGAACCTCCAGAGTTGCTGGTCTTATCGCAGACTACGGAATCATTAACTCTTGTTTACCTTTCTTTGACTGATGAAATTTTAGTAATACTAGTAATGTGGGAGCTCTGATGGCCTAGTGGTAAGAAGCTGTGCTGCAATCCCAGTGACACACAGTTCAAATCCACCATCTGCTCCATGGTTGAAGGGTGAGCAGTCTCCTCCCTTGTGAGTTACTGCCTCTGAAAACCCCCTGGAGGGACAGCTTTGGGTCAGTTTTGACTCGACTGTACCCAACAACAATACAAATCAGTGAGAACAGAGAGCTCTGGTGACTCAGTGATAAGTGGCATAGCTGCTAACCCAAAGGCATGTGGCTCAAATCTACCAGGGGAAAAAGGTAGGCAGTCTCCTCCCATGTGATTTATTGCTTCGACAAACCCCCTGGAGAGTCAGCTGTGAGCTGGTTCGAACTCAACAGTACACAACATGAAGTTAGTAAGAAAAGAGAAAGTTGGATTTTGTCAATAAGGAGTTAATAGGAAAACAAATAACATTTTATTTATTTACATTATAGTTAATATTTATAAATATGTAGTATGTGCTGTGTCCTACTACAAGTAATTCATGTTCACTGTCTTAGGTAGTCGAACAGTATGAGCATTGTCATACGTAATTCAACATATTGTCAGTTCATATTATATATGCTGCCCAATCCCACACAAAGCTGGCAAAGCTGGTACCTTAATTCAAATGTTTTGCACCAGTGCCTTTGATCTTAATCATGTGTTGTGATAATTCTCCATTATAAAGCTTGTAGTTGGACGAAGGGTAAGCTATATCTTGAACTTTCCCTAATAGAAATTCTTCTTGGATCATTCTGTTCAGGGGAGATGTGAGTTGCATGCTGTCTAGTTCATGCCCACATAAGTGCTTTGCAGGTCTTCTAGATATAGGATGCTGTTGGAGAATACCCCACAAGTCTCCTGGTTTAGCATAAGGTTCAACTGTTTCATCAGAGTAACTGAACCTACTGCTTCTAGGACTTGCAAGGGTGAATTGGTCTCTGGGCTGCAGTTCCTGCCCCCTTGAAGACAGAGGCTTAGATCTAAACCCATCTCTCAGATGTGAGCAGGTACTGAAGGGGCCTTTGGAAGCTTGAAATTAGCTCACACTTTTTAACTTTTCCATTTAACTGCAAACTTGACCAATCAGGAACCCTTTGTGTGCATCTTCTTAGTGGTTAAGTATCTTGGGTTCTTTTTTCCCCTGTCCTTATGATGAAAGCAAAGTAAAGGGGACAGAGAGCCAAGGACTTGGGGGTCACATTACAACCAAATAAAAGACTTACCACAGTGTGAGAAATTGTAATGGAACAAGGTCTATAAAACTCAAACACATATTTCTCACAGGCAATGTTAAACAAGATCCAGGGAAAATTGGGAATTCCCACTTCTTTGTGCATAATCCAAGACTATAGCTACCTCTGCTGAAGGCATCTTCAGTGTAGCTATTCTGAGACTTCCTTTACCCATCATACAGTGGGGTCAAGTGTTGATGTAACCTGCCATTAACTATTGAGTATCTGTCTCCATCAGGGTCTGGGAGTGTGGGAACAGCTACACAGATGCTCTGTGTCTCCGGGTTCCATGAGTGCTCACTCTTGGGACTCTCAGGCTTTGCCCTAAGTGCTTAGTGCTCCTCTCTGCTCTCTGATGGCTCCCACCTGACCCACAGGAGCTCCGCACCTGGGAGGAAGAGCTGACACGGGCGGCTTTACAGCAGAAGAACCAGGAGGAGCTACTACGGCGCCGGGAGCAGGAGCTGGCCGAACGGGAGATCGACATTCTGGAACGAGAGCTCAACATCATCATTCACCAGCTATGCCAGGAGAAGCCCCGGGTGAAGAAACGCAAGGGCAAGTTCAGAAAGAGCCGGCTGAAGCTCAAGGATGGCAACCGCATCAGCCTCCCTTCTGGTGAGGGGCACGGGCCTCTGGGGAAACGGGAAATGGTAGGGTCATGGAGCAGTGGCAGGGTGAGCCTGAGGGCTGGAGCCTGAGCTTGGAAACCGCAGTCATAGACACTCACTGGTTTCCTTTGAAAGGCTGCCCTATTCTGGGGCATCATTGAACATTGTTTGAACAGAAAAGATGAAACAAAAGTCAGGTGAGCAGGGTCCAGGGTGCTTGAAGCATGGTCAGTCACATAGAAACATCTCCTTTTGTTGTAAAGTGCCATCAAATTACCTGCAACTCAGTGACCCTATGTACACCAACTCTGAAGCCTGCTCTGTCCTGAGCCAGTCTCACTGACTCCGACACACCTCCTCCCCTTGCCCTACTGACTGTATCAATCCATCTCATCTGGGGTCTTCCTCTCCTGTTCCGTTCCTCCACCCTTCCGAGCATGATGTCCTTCTCCAAGGACTGGTTCCTCCTGGCCACGTGCCCAAAGTATGTGAGACAGAGCTGGAAAATCCTAGCCTCTAATGAGAAACTTGGTTTCACCCTGTCCAAGACAGACCTATTTGTTTTCTTGGCAGTCCATGGTATGTTAAAGACTCTTTTCCAGCACCACAACTCAAAGGCAAACACATGAGAGGGGAGCAGGTAATTGAGGGGAAATATTTCCAAAGAAAGTGGATGGGTGAGACCAGAAAAATTTTAGCACCGCAAAATAACTCATCTCACGGATTCTTTAAAAAAATTAGTTCTAAAAAATGCAAAAAATAAAAAAATTTAATTCCTTGAGTGTAATTGAGATTCAGTTAATTTTGTAAGAATTTGGTCTATAGCTAATCTTTTAAAAATACACTGGCTGAATAAAGGTACTTTTAGCAAATATAGAGCCCCGGCGAAATGCAGCGGGAGAAATATGAGACTGTCAGAGAGAGCCATTGTGGTGCACAGTGTATCCATTATGGAGGCAAATGCTCTAATGTGTGCTTATGTCAGGAAAACGGTGGATTTTGTTCTGAGTCTGTAAGGCCGCAGGAATTACACTAACCAGCAATGTCAGGAACCAAGAGGAAGAGTATGATAGGACCAATTTTTAAAAAAATTTCAAATTCAAACTCGCTGTCATTGAGTTAGAACCAGTTTCATCTCACATGTTGGTGTTGGACATGTTAGGAGAGCCTAGGCTGTGGAAAAAGACATCTTGGAAAGGTAGAAGATGAGAGAAAGACACACAACAAGATAAATTGATACACTCACTGTATCAATAGGCTTAAGTCTATCAGAGAGGATGAGGATGGCACAGGATAGAGAAAGGTTCAGATCTGTTATTTGTCGAGTCACGGTCAACTTGATATGTCGCCTAACAACAATCATTATAACAGCACTGAGGTTCTAAGTCTGTAAGTCATATGAAATGTATCTGAAGGCCTAGTGCTAAGAAGCTGTGCAGCATTAATCCCAAAGGCCAATGGTTCAAATCCACCAGATGCTCCTCAGGTGGTGGATGGGCAGTCAGTTCCTCCCAGGCAATTTACTGCCTCTGAAAACCCACTGGAAGGTTGGCAAGCAAGGCATCCCTTCTGACTCAACAAACAGCAACAAGTCTCATGAGAGGAGGTTGCCTGTCTTTCTCCCACAGAGCTGCCAGTGGATTAACCCCTGGAAAGGCACAGTCTGTGGATTAGCAGCGCAGCTTCCTACAGACTGTGCCCCCCACCCCCCAACTCCCGAATAGAAACAGAAGTAGACAATTTTAAGTACAAAGATGAAGGTTTAAGTAGAGATGGGGGAATGGCAGTAGTTCAGTGACATTCAACGTGTGTGTTCATGGTTGTTGCGTGTTTTTCTCTTTGCAGACTCCCCGGAGGTTTTAAATACCTCTTGATCAGACTGCTGGGTGCTGGGGATGTAGGGATGAAAGCTATAAAGAGATCGCTAGTGAGGCATTGTTGTCAGTTGCCGTTGAATTGATTCCGACTCATGCTAACCTGAGTAAAACGGCTGCGTAGTTTTTAAAGCTGTAACATTTCAGACGCCGATTACAGTCCTGAACAAGCAGGATTACCTTTTGAGGTTCCGCTGAGTGGATTGGAACCGCCAACTTTTTGGTTAGTAGTGAACTTTTAACCATATACATAACCCAGTAACGTCTCTGGTGATCAGACCTAGCTACAAGCGCCTGTTTGTACAGACAGGCAACTGTTTTTTAAACATTTTTGACAGATAAGGAAACTGAAACTCGGGAATTTCAACGCTGAACACAAACCCCAGTGTACTCACCTTGAATTATACACGTTGTTCTGTACCTTTGACATAATGCATCAGAAGGTGGGCCTTGTGCCTATCTCTTCTGCTCGTCACCTACCTTCTCACACAGGGCTGGTTCTGAGTAACTCTGCCATCTCTTAGTGTGAAGTGCGTCTTCTCTGAGAAAAGGGGACATACAGTTATAGAATACAGAAAATAGAGGTGTCTCAGTTAATAATTTTTTAATAACCTACAA
This sequence comes from Elephantulus edwardii, assembly GCF_000299155.1. Taxonomy (NCBI): domain Eukaryota; kingdom Metazoa; phylum Chordata; class Mammalia; order Macroscelidea; family Macroscelididae; genus Elephantulus; species Elephantulus edwardii. Next base: position 16,291,433 of record NW_006399787.1, read on the forward strand.
GATCTTACATTCCAAAAAACCATTCTAAATATGTTACTTCTGCTCCTAATCCTGCCCCGACGCTGACTGAGTAAGGAAGTTCACTCAGATAATGAGTTTTCCATCTCCCCTATACCGTCATCTTGGCACGTTCCCTTGGGAAATAAGAGATGGTTCTGAAAAGGAAACATTTCCCAGAGGTGAACAAGCTTTTTAGGAAATCAGGGCCATCTCTAAGGCATGCCAGGCTATGCTCTTTTCCTTAGGGAAAAACTAATGTACACATCTGTGTGTGTCTCTCCCCAAGCAGATTTCCAGCACAAGTTCACGGTGCAGGCCTCCCCCACCATGGATAAGAGGAAGAGTCTGATCAACAACCGTTCCAGCCCTCCTGCAAGCCCCACCATCATTCCTCGCCTTCGAGCCATCCAGTGTGAGACTGTTTTCTAAATTAGTTGGGGCCAGAACCCACCAGGGACACCTGTCCCCCACTCTGTTCAACCACTAACTGGTCCAGGCTCGCTCCATCCATAACTTGTGCCACCTTTCCTCCACAGTGTTGTATACATGCACATATGTACGCAGACCCTTAACCCTCCCTCTTGACTCTCTCAGTTAGTTGGCTTGACTGCTTACTCCCATATCTTTGATTTTTAGTCCCATACGAGCAAGGGGGAGTTATGGGTATTGATGGTAGCGTGAGTGGATCACAGAGTGATCTGGTCACTGGTGTGTGTTGTGGACCCTGTTTGATAGACTGGCCAGTGGACCCTTGCATCCCTTCTACTGTATATGGGGCATCACTGTTTCTCTTTTGCTCGTATTTCCCGGGGAAGGGCTTTTGCAAAGTTAGCTTCTAACGAAACTTGCCAAATACTTGATGGTAGGCTGAATCTGGACCAGTGTTATTTGTAGAAGAAAGAGCCATTTGCCCACAAAAACTCTGGAGTTTTTATGTTTTGTTTTTATTTTTAAAAAAGGTCAAATCACATCAGGGAGTTTCTTTTGCCATGCAGCTGCGATTAGCTGGAACTGATGGTGGCTGCCATATCTTTTATGTTCTGCCTCAGTCTCTCAGCTCCCTGGTTTTTGGTAAAAGACTCACTTCATGCATTTAGGGTAGGTATATACCTGGTCCCAGATGCATTTGAGTCTAAATGTTTGATCTAAGATTTGTGAAAACCTTGGTGTGAAAAGAGTATTCCTTCTCTCTTGTTTATTTTATTTCTCTAGGGTCTTCCTTCCGCCTTTCTTCCTATTCCTAACTGTCTTCTCCTTAGCCTAAAAACTCAATTTTCTTTCTTTCCAACCCACATTCTTCCCAAATCTTGTTCTGCTCAGCCACATTTTTCTTCCCAGTTTCCCTCAACTTCCTTGTCTTCCCACCTCCCAGTGCCCATCCCATCCAACAGACAAGGGGTTTTTTGTGGGTTTTTTTTTTTAGTTGGGACTATTTATTATTATTATTATTATTATTATTATTATTAATAATAATTTTAATGAACATTTACAGAGACTGAAGTTTTCCATTCATTCATTCATTGTTGCACTTTTCTCCCTGCCCACCCCTCCCTCTGCCCAATTCACTCTTCTCTTTGAAAAGTAAAAGAAAAATTCTTTCATTGTTATACAATCCCTTTCCCCACAGACAAGGTTTTTTTATGTCAGACCCTACTTAGAACTCTAATGTCTGATTTTGACTTAAGGAACTTTGTGTCATGTATGATACTTTGAGAGTACTAAAAATCAGCTGCTGAGAACTCCATTAATTTCTGGAATGTTCCACTCAGGCTTGGAATTTTTGTATTTTATTAACATTTCTCTTTTTTAAAAAATTTATTCATTTCAGATTTCCGTTCATTCATTGTTGCCTTTTTCTCCCTGCCTACTTCTCCCCCCTAGTTCGCTCTTCTCTTTGAAAATTAAAAGAAAAATTCCTTCAGTGGTATACAATCCCCACACTCCACCCCACCCCTGCCCCGAGTACACTCCACTATGCAAGCTTTATTCTGGACTCTTGTCATAACCATAATACCCAATCATATATCGATTTTAAATTGTTCTCTCCCTCATCTGTTTCAATGCAGTATACATAATTTATCCAATTTTTCTCAGTCTTACCCCAACCCTGATGTCAGTCCTGTTCTACAAAAGTGACACTATGCAGTATTTGTCCTTTTGTGACTGAGATATTTCACTCAGCATAATGTCCTCCAGGGTCACCCATTTTGAATAATACTGCATGAGTTCCTTATTTTTCAATGCAGCAAAGTAGTATTCCATTGTGTGAATATACCAGATCTTCTCTATCCATTCGTTTGTTGATGGGCACTTAGGTTGCTTCCAACTCTTTGCTATTATGAACAAAGGCTTGAAATTTTTGATGAGATCTAATTTCTTCCTTGCAGCTCCAAATTTGTGTGTATGTGCTTAGTGGAGTCGATGCTAGTTTGGGGAGAGGCGAACTGTCTTTTCTCCTGATCCCATCCAGCCTTCGTTATTCACAGTGACACCAGGTGAAAGCAGCAAAACCTGGGGCCGGAGTTCAGTCATCCCAAAGGAGGAAGGTGAAGAGGAGGAGAAGAGGGCCCCCAAAAAGAAAGGACGGACGTGGGGACCAAGCACACTTGGTCAGAAGGAACTTGCCTCAGGAGATGAAGGGTAAGATGTGTAGTTCTTCCTCACTTAAAAATAAGGCTGGCAATTAAAAAGTGTTGTATGTTCTATTCCTTCCTAAGAAATTGTCAGTCAGCTAGTCAGAGCCGAGCTTCTGTTTTGACCTTTCTGCCAGAACGGATGTCGCGGGCTTTTGGTGTCTCCGATGACCTGAGAAAACAGGGTGGGTCTGCGGGGTCTGCTGGCTGTCCTGCCCAACTTCAGCTAGTCAGAGCCGAGCCTCTGTTTTGACCTTTCTGCCGGAA